>NW_007233332.1:160938-182460 GCF_000164805.1 Carlito syrichta | reverse complement strand
CCCCCCCCCCCTGGCCCCCCCCCCCCCCCCAGTCTACAGGAAGTCCTCCCAGATTATTTTAGCCGGGATGAGTCACTTCTTCTTCTGGAACCCCGTCCCCAAACACTTTGCCTAGCCAGTGGTCCTCAGTAGGGCTTCCCGGTCACAGTTGTCTTTGAACCCTGTCACAGTTGTCTGAAATCACAGGGACCACATTTTATTGAGCTCTAGTCTCAAGAGTGGTGTTTATTCTCTGACTAGTCACCGACTTTCCATACCATGTTGAGAACTGTGCTAGGGGTGGAAGGTGGAGCCATGGTTACACCTGCCCTCGAGGAGCTCAGCAGACCTGTGTGAATATTGTGGTTTTGACACAAATATATACAAGATCTACAGGGCATATACACTAGGGCCAAAAGAAAGGAGAGGCCCGTCCTCCTTTGGGGACACATGGCAAGGGTGAAGGGGGGTTGTTGGATTTGGGTGGAGGTGGGGTGCCAGCTGAATTGAATTAAATGTCAAGTGATAACTAAGCAGAGTCAATACAGTTTTGCCAATTATACAGAGCTTTGGGTTCTACTTACCATTTCTAGACATTTTGAAAATGTTTATAACGTATTCCAACCAAATGCTACAGTGTAGGCAGACTTCCCAAGCCTTGGGACCCTTATCCTCAGCATTGTTTAGTCATCTTGTGGCAGTTTTTTTTTTTTAAAAGCCAATGGACATAGCTTTGGTATTTGCAAACTACCCACAACTTATTGCCTTGATGTTACAATTTTACTTTGTCATCATTGTAGGGAGAGCTAATTTGGGCTCCTAAGGCTGCAGATGGGCAGGTCATCAGCTGCTTCTAGGATTCCAAAGAGAAAAAACTGAATTAGAGAAATAATTGTATCAGACCTTTCAGGACACATAAGAGTAAAGTGGGCCGTACAAGTGTTGCTTCATATGGACCCTCGGGGGCCTGCTTTATTGAAAATATGAAAATAATTTGTAGTTGGAATGTTGGTGCATTTCATGACATTTGATGCTTTGAAAGTACAAGGGCTGGCTGAGGGCGGTGGCTCATCCTGTAATCCCAGCACTTTGAGAGGCCGAGGCAAGAGGATTGCCTGAATTTAGGGGTTCGAGACCAGCTGAGGCAACTTGGTGAGACCTCATCTCTACAATAAATCAAAAAATAAGCTGGGCGTGGTAGCATGCACTTGTAGTTCTGGCTACTTGGAAGGCTGAGGTGGAAGGATCGCCTAAGCCCAGCAGGTCGAGGCTGTGGTGGCCGTGAGTGTACCACTGCACTCCAGCCTGGGCAACAGAGTCAAACTCAAAAAAAAAAAAAAAAAAAAAGAAAGAAAGAAGGAAAGTACAAGGCTTTGAGGGCAGCTTCTCTTGAGTCATTTAACAATTCCTCCTGATTTCTGAATTACTACTTTTCACAGAGATAAACTCCATAGCACTCTCTGATTATAGCAGTGGCAATTCTGATATAGCACGGTGTACTCAAAAGTGCTAGAACTTTGTCACCCCTGCCCTTTCTGAATAACTTGAAATCCAAAGGGCTTCATGGAACAAGACCATAGACGCTCTGTGGAGGTGCTCTTGGTATGTGGTTCTGTTTCTGCGATTGAAATTGTGTCTCATTACTGATGAACCTGGCTCATATTAGGTTGCCCAAATACGTATTTGGGAATTGTGGACATTCTCACTGCATAAAACCCTAGAATGCTGAAGCAGGGAGGAGGTTCCCTGCTCACCTGGCCCAGTGCTGTTGGATTACAGACAGTAACAGTGAGGATCAAAGCAAGGACATGTCCTTCCCCAAGGTCCCATAGCAAATCATTGACTGCAGGGAGACGAGAACACAATGCCTGTGACTCCCTGGGCACTCCATAACTTGGCCCTCTGTCCTACCCAGAGGGCCAAGCCACATCTCTGCTCAGGAGCGTTTCTGCACCTGCTTTCTGGTCTGAAAGGTCCTATAATCAGCCCGTAGCCAGTTTTCTTGATCTTCTCTTTCTTTCCTTCCCCACAAAGCATACCTTCTGTGTTGTGAATTCATGCTGTCCCTTGTTAGGACCATGGTTTTTTCCTTGAAATGACTACTTCTTCCCTGTTCTTACCCAAGTGAATCTCCTGTGACCTTCTTAAAGCCTCCAGGAGGCTTTTCCAGGCTTCTCCAATGTGATTTGCTCTTAGAAGCCTCACCCAATACACACGGTTCAACGCCAGAGCTGTTCAATTGTCCCTTGTAGCCTCTGCAACACCACCCTCCTGTCCTGCCCAGAGGCCATGGGTCATGACTTAAGCCATTTTTGGTTTCCCCGAAACATCTAATAATAGCTCTGAAGTATCAGACATGTGCATAACATAGAGGCTTAGAATGTGTTTTCTGGTATGATGGGCCATGTTTGAATCCCAGTTCTGCTGATAACTAGCTGAGTAACCCTGGGCAAGTTATTTAACTTGCTTCAGTGTTCTCATTTGTAAAACGAAGATAGTAATCGCACATACCCCAAGAGGTTGACTTTGGAATTAAGTATGACAAATGTATGTCAAATGTTTAGCACAATGCCTAGCACAAAATATATACACACTCTACAGAAGTTGTTATTATTCTCCAGCTCGCTAAGTAGGCAGTAAGCACTCAATTTCATATTCTGTTGGATGTAAATGAGCACACATTGGCAATGTGCTATGTTTTCCAGAATTCCTCAGCACCACCTTGGGTTGCGTCAGTAGAGATTTTGTGTCCAAATGGAAGAAAGATGGAGTCCTGCTGGTCAGACCACACCCAGAGGGGTGGAAACAGCTCTGGGTAGTGCACAGTAGTAGATACTTTGACTCATGATGGTCAAATTATTTTAGCTCCTCCAGGAGGCTTTCCCTGGCATCGCCTATGCTGATTTGCTCTTAGAAGCCTTACTTAATACATATAGTTCAATGTTCAAGGTGTTTAATAGTCCAAGGGTGTGGCCTCTGCTACACTACCCTCCTGTACTGCCTGGAGGCCACAGACCATGTCTTAATATCAGAATGATCCAAGAACCTCCTCTTCCCTGTGATATGGAGGAAGAAACTCATGTCTTATTTTAGGAGGAGTAGCTACAGCAGAGTCATGAAAGCTGTCTTCATGAACGAATGTCTTCATTCATTCAACATAGGTGGAGTTTCTACTGTGTGTCAAGCCCTATTCTAGAAGTTGATAGTGAATAAATGTTGATCGATACTACAAAGAAAAATAGGGGGAGTGACTGGAGAGTGGGGTGAAGTACTATTTTGGACAGAATAGTTAGGTTGGGCTCCATTGAAAAATAACATCCTGAATAGAAATATAAAGAAAAACCATGCAAGTGCATTGGGGGAAAGCATTCCAGGCAGAAGGACCAGCAAGTGCAAAGGTCCTGTGGTCGAAACATATGTGATCTCCATCTAGAAACCAAGGTCTGAGAGGTAAGTTGACTTTTCCAACGTCCTGTAGCTAATACGTGTTACAGTTGCGATGCAGGAATCCGAACTCGGGTTTCACAGAGCCCAAAGCTCATGCCCACTTCCCTGCACTCTTTAGAAAGGAAAGGGAGCCAGACTCAGTGGCTCAGCCTGTAATCCCAGCACTTTGGGAGGCCGAGGCCAGTGGATGGCCTGAGCCCGCAGGTTCAAGACCAGCCCGGGCAATTTGGAGAGACCTCATCTCTACAATCAAAAATTGGCCGGGGTGGTAGCGCGCGCCTGTAGTTCCAGCTACTTGGGAGGCTGAGGCGGAAGGATCGGTGGAGGCCAGCAGGTCGACGACGCTGGAGTGGCCATGAGCCTGGGCGACAGAGTGAGACTCCAACTCCCCACCCCCGGCCAAAAATAAAAAAAGAAAAAGAAAGAAAGAAAGAAAAGAAAAGGGAGAGAAGAGCCTGGGACCCTGAGAACACCCTTGTGTGCTTTAGTCTCAGCGTCCCTGGCATGCAGTTCTAAGGGATGACCAGCAGAGGGAACCGTGCACCGGGTTTCTGCAGCCCGCTGACCGAAGCCATGTTGAATGAGCAAATGTCTGCAGCCGACTCTGTGAGATCTAAATGTCTCCTTGACAGGAAATCCGCGAGGAGCACGGCGGGGTTGTGCAAACAGCCTTACAATGTCCGCTTGTGTATGTGCACTCGGCTTCGCCCGCGTCGCCCACAATGCTCTGGTTTTTTTTTTGGATAATGGGGCTCTGTGGACCCATGCGCCTTGTCATGCAAAGGGAGTGACCGCGTTTGTCATAAATGGGCTCTTGTATGATTAATAGCCATGCGAATGAGCCCTCAGCAGCCGTTCCGCAACCAGCCTCCCCTTTTCGCCGAGGCGGTGGTCTGAGTTGGCTTTCTTCCCCGGCTCCAAAGCGGCGGTGCAGAATTCATTGCTAAAAGGGAAGTGACTTGTTTGCATTGTGGTTGCAATTCTTCAGATGAAAGGCAGGGGGCGCGGATACCTGCTATTTGTTGCCGGGTCCTTCTGCCTGCCAGATACTACTGTCCTTTTACCTGCATTATCTTACTCAGTAACAACACTCAAAAGGAAGTGTTCTGATTTGCATGTTACCCACAAGGGGAATTCAGCTTTAAAAGATCAGAGGGACTCTCCCGAGGTCTCCAGAGCTCATGCTGTTTCTGTTAAGTGATTTCTTTTTTTTTTTTTTTTTTGAGTTGGAGCCTCACTCTGTCGACCCGCTGGGCTCCGGCGATCCTTCCGCCTCAGCCTTCCAAGTAGCTGTAACTACAGGCGCGCGCTACCACGCCTGGCTGATTTTTGATTTATTGTAGAGATGCGGTCTCGCCGAGTTGCCCAGGCGGGTCTCGAACCCGCGGGCTCAGGCAATCCACTCACCTCAGCCTCCCAAAGGCGTGGGATTACAGGCTGAGCCACCGAGATTCCTTTTTCTTTGTAAAGAGGCCTAGTCCAGGGTGCACACACTGGAAAACTCCTTCATTATTCTGCTTGGCCATCTATAAACTGAAATGTGTGATTTTTAAAATAGATGAGGGACTTCCTTGTTTCCGAGCTTCAGCATGTGTGTTGTACCTTCTGGAACGATATCATTCTGTGCATGTGCGCGTTTTTCTGAGAAAGCCAGTTTTCCTCAGATTTTCAAAGTAGTCTGTGATCCTAAAACAAAACGGTCACACGCCTCCCCAAATATTTATATTTTGGGAAATGCTTATTTTCTCTGACCCGTCCCTCTTACTAATGACTGTTTTCTCTGCTCAGTTTGTTTGTGGTGACATCTTTGCTGTCGTTGCTAGGCAGTGGCTACTAATCCAGCTCTTCAGATCCATCTTAGGGACCGGACATGAAGAGTGCCATGTTTTGGACCTGTGCGGGGTGCTTGGCTGGGGAGGGTGAGCAGGAGGGGCTGAAATGGCTAACACGCTGACAGTGAGTCAGACTGAGTCCTAGAAAAAATCCACAGCTGGAAAGGTGGTCACTTCTGCCCGGGGACAGGGGAGGATCTGGGAAGAAGTGCTGTTTGATTTGGTTGAAAGGTAGACAAGCCATCCACAGACAGAGAGGGGAAAGGGTGTTCTGGGCAAAGGGAACAGCATGAGCAGGAAAAAAAAAAAAAAGAGGTAGGAGACCTTGGTACATCCATATTTTGATGTGACTGAAGCAAAGAGGATTCAAGGAAGCTTTAGCAGAAGGGCTGAAACTTGAAAGAGAGCTTCAGGCAGGTATTATTGCCTTGACTACCAATTAAAAACTTATGTCCACTCACATTCGACAGCTAGCTGAGAAAGCATTTGCAGGAAAACATGCCTTTCTTCTACCCAGCGAACCCCAGGTCCTGCTTGCCCCCTGGCTTCTATCTAGGGAAGCAGCACCCTCGCCCCCTCGCTGGGTGACCCACCCTCACCACTGCAGACTCCCACCTCATCCACCTTTCTTGACCCAGACTTCCCAGGGCTTCTATTTTAAAACATAAATTGTGTTTACAGTGAAAGGTAATTTGAAATCAAAGCAATTGCTCCTCTCAGAAAATGGAAACAAAAGCCGAGCCACACCTATCTGTGAGATTTCAAGTGCGGTTTTGGCACTTTCAATGTTCTTTTTTTTTTTTTTGAGTTGGAGTCTCACTCTGTCGCCCAGACTGGAGTGCAGTGGCCGCTCCCGGCCACCGCAGCCTCGACCTGCTGGGCTCCGGCGATCCTTCCACCTCAGCCTTCCAAGTAGCCGGAATTACAGGCATAAGCTACCACGCCCAGCTGATTTTTTGATTTATTGTAGAGATGAGGTCTCGCTGCCCAGACGGGTCTCGAACCCGCGGGCTCAGGCAATCCACTCACCTCAGCCTCCCAAAGGCATGGGATTACAGGCTGAGCCACCGAGCCCGGCTTGAACGTTCTTGATGCTTGAGATTTCACGGAGCATGCCGACCTCCCTTGCTTTCAAATTCTTTAGGTTTTTAGTTTGTAAAATGACTTTTGTTGAATTTTTTTTTGTTTTGGTGCTAATATAATTTTTTACATCCCCACACTCCAAAATAAATTTGCCCTAGGAACAAATTCCCCTAACACTGACATGTCAATTCCAAAGCCTCCTTTGGTACCCTAGTGGGCCCCAGTTTAATAAAACTCAGCATCTGAGCCAGGCTCAGTGGCTCAGCCTGTAATCCCGCGCCTTTGAGAGACTGAGGTGAGTGGATTGCCTGAGCCCGCGGGTTCGAGACCCGCCTGGGCAGCAAGACCTCATCTCTACAATAAATCAAAAAATCAGCCGGGCGTGGTAGCGCGCGCCTGTAGTTCCAGCTACTTGGAAGGCTGAGGCGGAAGGATCGCTGGAGCCCAGCAGGTCGAGGCTGCGGTGGCCGGGAGCGGCCACTGCACTCCAGTCTGGGCGACAGAGTGAGACTCCAACTCAAAAAAAAAAACCTCAGCATCTGAAAACTTTGGTGTTGGAATTGAGCCAACCCGTGGCCACGGAGCTGTTGAATTCTTCAAGGGGCTTTTGCTTCCCAGAAGGACTCTTCAGTAATACCTCACTTCCCTGTGCCTTGACCTGATAAGTTGAAATTTGCCACCTGATAGAGAACTATGGAGGCAGAGAAACTTCAAGAACAAATATGTGATGCTGTTGCCTCTGGAACAAAAGCCAGGCAGAGACAAGAAGACTTTTGTGTGGAGGAGGGGGATAGAAGGGTGGAGGGTGGGTTCCATTGTAAAATAACAAAGATGAAACAGATTTAGTTCATCAGCACTCATGTTTTACATGACATTCCCTGTAATATGTTCAGAGACCGGTGAGTGATCTGAAGGCCTCAAATACCCCTTGCTGGAATGGTGGGAGGAGGGAGAGGGGAGGATACTGTCTGGAGGTGACAAGGACTAAAGGCACCAAGTTGGAGAGCAAGAATCTGAGGGAGGCATGGAAAGCTAAACTGGTAGAGGTTGGCAGGAGAGTGGATCTGGGGAGTGCAGGGGGGAGGGGGAGAAATCTCAGATGACACTGAGTTTTCTGGCTGTTGTAATTGGGAGGGTGATGATGCCTCTAAATGAATGAGAGAGGAGGAGGACTTTGGGGGGGGCAGAAAGTGGGGGCTCCATGGCCCTCCCCAAATTTCTGTGCTTATGGGACATTCACTTGGATCGATGTGCCTGGATCTGGGGACATCAGGTCCAGTGTGAGGCCAGAGAAGTCGTCAGCCCATGGGTGAAAGTCAGATTGAGGAGGGTCTTACCAAGGAGAGAGAAAAGGTGTGAGAAAGAACACTGGAGCCCAAGACTTAAAGTTCTGGTTGAGGAAGGACATTAAAAGAGATAAGGGAAGAGCAAGGAGATAGGCCCTAAGCATGTCGGAAGAAGAGGTTGACCAAGGATGCACATGGCAGCCTCACTCCTGAAGAAGAGGGTCCTGGCTGTTGTGCGTTTAAGGACCCAAGGAAGAATTCTGGAGAAAGGAGGTTTGTAATCCAAGAGAACTGACAATATGGTTAATCTAATTCACTGTCAGAACAGCCCAGTGAAAGGCGTTCTCTCTTGATGTGGAAGCCACCCAAGAGAGGAGGAACGCCTTGCCCAACCTTACACAGTAAGTGAACAGCATCTCCAAGATGAGCAATCGTGCCTCTGGGGCCCCTTGCTCTGCACTTGGGGTCTCCTTCCCTTTGAAACTAGGCAGAACTGGCCTGGGTGGGCTGAGACTGTCAGCCCTCTTAGGTAAGAAGCAGACTTATCCAGCAGTTTCCTCATAAGTGTGTTCTTGATTTCACAAGTGGAAAGGAACAAATTCACTAATGACTTCCCAGCCGTGGGCTGAGCTGAGCTCCAGTCTGATTGCTTCCATATTCACTAGCATTTGATATTGGGGGACACATTGACTTTCATTCCCTAAAAAATAATCTAATTATTTTGCCCTCATTTCTCGATACTTTTTGCTGCTGCAATATTGATGTTTATGGGAAAATTAGCTATGATGGGGTAATAGTCTATTTTAGAAAACTGAACTCAGACATTGAAAGAACTATTTTAAACCTGCACTTAATTGTTCAGTTCCATAATGGTCTCTTGGTATTTTTTTTTTTTTTGAGAATTCCCATGGATTGCCTTACAACAGGACTCCAGCAGCTTGTATTCCTCAGGGAATGCCAAGCCCTTTTGAGGGACATCATGGTATTAATGATTGATGAGAATATTCGAGGCATTTTCCCATTTGAGCACCATTACTTGTAGTGTTAAAACGTTTTGAAAACACATTTTAGCCATTAACTCATTTTTATTGTCAGATGAAAGTGCTTAATAGACTCACTCCACTTCAGTTTTCCTCCATCTTGGAATGAAATCATCTGTTGGATTCTTGGCAACACATTCGACAATGGAACAGAAAACCTCATGACTTCATTGCAAAAATGGCAGACGGCGCAGCGACTTGCAGCCCAGCCCAACTAGCTACAGTCACTGACCTGGTTGAGCAGATTCAGGCTCCCAGAATTTATAAGCTGAGCTACTTCATTCCACTGATGCATATCGATGCCCGCACCCCCCGGCCCCCCAGAAAAGCAGCTGCTTATATCATTTAAGATATGCACCTTTACTTCAGTTGAAAAGTATTTTTTAAAACCACCTGTTTTGTATGTGCTATGTGTTGATGGTTAAGTGGAAGCTGGTGGTTTGTATTACTCATAATTCAAAACAGTCAGGTCGTGTAAATATTGTATTAGGGACTCTGCGGTGAACCTAAAGTATATCTTAGTCTTCTGAATACTAGATGTGTCGGGCTGGGCCTTTCCTCCAGGGATACCCCCTGGATGCCCATGGCATGGGAGAAGCCAGAGGTATCACTGGCTTTGCAGAGCTGTGTGGGATGTCTGAAAGCTCTGATGTCACCGACAGCAGCAGTCATTCTGGCCTCTCATCAGGACTTTCTCTAGCTCTGAACCTTGTTGATCAGCTCAAAAGGTAGATTGTCTTAATTTCCCTCCTAAAATCATATCCAGTACCCAGAAACATTCCTAAAGCTAACTCTGGACTGTTTTCCTCCACTCTGCTGGGGACATCTCAGGGTCCCGTGGTAGTTAGAAGATCAGACTGATGGTGGAACGAAGTGACAGGCAACAGGTTCACTGGCCATGTCACACTGACCATGTCACACTTGTAGCTCTGCTCCCAACCCTGCCCAAATCACTGACCAAGTGAGTGTTCCTAGATTTCTGGGTATCATAACATATCAGTAAAATTTCAAAATAAACTTTGTGAATTTAGGATACAACTGGTGCTATCATTTTTTAAGATTAATGAAAGCACTGTAACATGGAAATGTTTGAATACCTTCAGCTTTCTAAAGGTTCATGATGTAGACTTTATTTTTCTCATGTTGCCTTGGAGGGACTGATGCTTGGGAACTCCTGGTCAGAACAATCCTAAAAATTTCTTTTCCAGGACTTTCTGTGTCAGACCCTTCCCTAAGTGCTGGTAATACAATGAGGTAGTATAAAGACAGTCGTACCCAAGAAGACCTACCATTCAGGGACATGCAGGAAAAAGCATAGATAATCTGATTTGCTCTGATGGGCACCATCACATGGCACACACAGCCTGCCAGATGAGCATAGAGAAGCTGCTCACTTGAGGGAGTGGGTTTTGTTTTGCTGGCATAGCATAGAAGGGTAGGCAGGGCTCAGGGGTCCTTCCAAGGGTCCTTATCTCTACCCTCTTATTTGAAAGGAAATGTAGAGGAGGCAGCTGTCAAGAACCAGTGCTTAGAGGTTGGATAGCCCTGAATTTCACACCCTGTTCTATCCCTTGTGAGTGTCAGCAAGTTTCTAAATCTCAAATTTCTTTCTCTCTAAAGTGGGGGTAATAACCATTCTTGCCTTGTACAGTTGTTGGGAAAATTAAAATATGGGAATATAAGAAGCACTCTCATCACTCTGTCCTGCAGATCATTAGAGATGTTAAGCAGGATAAGCTGGCGCAAAGGCCGTGAGGCAATCAACAGCAGCACCCCTCTAGGGAAGGGCAGGAGGTGGCTGGAGTGGAGGGGCAGGGGCAGGTGGAGGGGAAGAAGGGGCCGAGTAAGGAAGTAGAGGACAGAGGCCAAGCTTTCTGTGCCCAATGCATGCATTTTGATGCATTTTATCCTGCAGGCACTGGGTAGCCATGGAAGTATATTAAGAAAGTAACCGATCAGATTTGTGTTTAGAAAGATGGCTCTGTTAGACGTATGGAAGTGAGTGGGAGAGAGACAAGACTGTGGAAGATCAGGTTGAGGCTGTTTGCAGGACACAAGGCAAGCTTTGCCTAGTATCTGCATTAGGATAATCAAGATGGGGAGGGAGAGAAGTGTGGGAAATTGGTCTGAACTACTTGCAAGTATGTCTTTGTTTGGGATCAGTGAGTGTTCTGAGTTCAGCATGCTCTAGGGAGACCTTGGAACAGGGAGCAGAAACTGCCTACTGACAGCAATTCACTGTACCTTTTATTTTTATGTCTTAAAAAATGGGGTTGATGTCCCATTTACTTTCTGTGTTAGTGGACAGAGCATGAGATGAATAGACACACCATCTCTATTCTAGTTTCTTCTTTGGTCCTAATGTGCTGTGGACTCTTGGGCAAGTCTTCTTTTTTTGTTTCTTTTTTGTAAAATTAGAGCTTTAAAAAGATGGCCCCAATTAGAGCTTTAAAAAGATGGCCCCAATGGAGTATATTCTGATGAAATTTGAGGATGCAGTGATATGGTAAGTCGACAAGTCCAGAATCCATCTGGAAGACCTGGAGAAGGACACTTACTTACTTTACCTAGTCCATGGAGTTTGTAATCTGTAAAGTGTGTCCAATTGTACCTTCCCTGTCTCTGACCTATGCTCATATTGAGGATAAATGCAGCCAGATACATCTTTGACAAAGATGTGAGGTTATACAAATATTAATACCTAGATGCCATTGTTGTATTCATGATTAGTTTGTAGTTTAAATGCTGTGCTGCCCACCCCCCCCAAAAAAAACTTGGATCAACCAGGACTTCTCAATTCCCAAAATACTGAGTTATACATAATCTGAAAATATTGTAGATTCTAGAATAGAAGGCATTGGATCATTCAAAATGCTCAGAAAATCCATCCCTTCTGATAGAGGCCTTATTTTCTGGCAGAGATGAGTATTATAATCTCAGACCTTAAGAAAAAAATTTGGAAAAGAAACCTTGGTAGGGTTGCTGTTTTATTTATTTATTTTCTCACCTTCTGTTCTTTCTTGATAAACAGCAGTATTGACTTGGGAATTCTCCTTTCAAATGGTCATAGCCAAAAAAGAAATCTCCTAGGTACTTGTTATCTAATCATCAAAATTGAGCATTGAAATATTGGTGCACACAGGCAAAGGTCATCATTCACACTGTCCTGCACCCTGGGCCTGTATCCTTTGCTATGTTTCGTTATAGAAAACAAATAGAATAGGGTACCTGCATGATCGGTGTTTATATACCCAACCCTTAATTGTACCCCACATCTTTATGATAAATAAATGAATTTAAAAAAAGAAAGAAAACAAATGTCTTCATAGACTATGGTCACTTCTTTAAAAAATAAGCCCTGCTTGATTTTATTTGGTTTTATACTCTGGTGATTCAGCTATGCTATCATTTAAATTTTTTCTTCTAAATAAAAATAGAGTTTGAAACAGTGAATAAAGTGTGTGTGTGTGTGTGTGTGTGCATGTGTGTGTGTGTGTGTGTGTGTGTGCGTGTGTGTGTGTGTGTGTGTGTGTGTGTGTGTGTGTGTGTGTGTGAATTATCTCCTCCTTTTTGAAACTGGAAATGTGACCCGCTAATTATTTCTTTAAGAGAGTCATTGTTTTCCACTGAGTATCCTTAAAGCCAACTCCCATAGAAGTGGTGTTAAACTGAGTGCCAAGAAAGTGGTCATAGAAAATACCATGGGTACATCCAAAATTGTCACTCCTTGAGGATAAGTGCTTCCTTTGGTAAGGACATGCAGGCAATCTTTAGAGGCACCACTGCCACTCCTAAAGTGATTAGAAAAACACCCTTCTTCTAGATTACTTGGGGAAAAAAAAAGTTTAAGGAACCTATCTCAAAATACTAGTGTAGTAAATGAATCTTGAGGAATAAGTCTTCTGCTTTTGGAGGGCTTGATGCATCGCCCAACTTCTATCTTGTGTTCCCCTCCTCAGGCTTCTAATCTCTTCCTAGCTGGAGGGCTTTTTTCAGCCAACCCACATTCCAAGTATTCACATCTTGGTGGCAACTCACTTGTGCCAAGCAGACTTTTCCACAAGACCTCACCCCATGTGGTTTTCTTTCTTTCGGTTCCTGAAGAAACACCTGCCCTTTATGTACCATTGAGCAACAGGAGTGTAGAGCAGAGCCCTTGGAATCTAACGGATGCTGTATACTCTCTCCCCAGAAAAATGAACGCATCCATTCAGCAAAACAGTGTCCCACATGCACTTCCAGGAGACCATGGACTGTCTGAAGTCCCCAAGCACAGTCCTTCTAGGGGTCTGGAGCCCCAGGTCTCCTGTGCAGGAAAGAACGTAGGCTCTGGATTCCCAGACTTTCAAAATCAAATCTGACTGTCATTTATTCTCTTGTGCTCTTTGGAAAGTTGTTTAGCTATTTTGAGCCTTTTTTCCCTCCCAATCAATGTAAAGATAACTGTAGCTACCTGAAGGCTGCTGTAAGGTTTACATGAAATAATGTGTGTGAAAGCCCCAAGCTTAGTGCCAGGCACACAGTGGGCACTTAGTAAGATGCTGACATTCTTTTTTCTCTCGTATGTAATAATAATAACTCTGATTGGTGCTTAATTTGTGTCAGGTACATATTATTATTTTCACATTTAATTAACATCTTTGAGCACTGATTGTCAGGAATGTTGTGTGCTTTTGGATAGATTACATTGTTTAATTAAAGCTGTGCTGACACCCTAAGTAGATTGTGGATCACGTGGGCACTGTGACTGTGGCTTCCCTCACAAGTACTCAGTGTATTGAGGGTGTTCAACAAGTGATGGAGTAATTCTCTCAAGGTAATTGTTAAAGGTGGCATTTTTTATTAAAAACTCAAAGACAGAAGGAGAAACTTGCCACCAAACTGTTACCACATTACCTTTCCTTGGAGTAGGCATTGCTTTTTCCTTGAATTTAAGTAGGTCATTGTCAACAAAAGAGTCAGCCTTGAAGAAGGTGAACCAGATCTCCTGGGTTCAGAGTTGGCAGCAATCCCAAGCCCCCTTCTTCTTTAGATTGCTGGAAAAATCTGCATTAACCTTTGTTCTTTGACATTTCATTTCTTTTCAGTAGAGCTATTTAATGAACCACTTTGATTAGATTTTCTTCTTTAGATATTTATGTTTTTCTTAGACTTTATGCTATACATATGAAATGGTGTAAGCATAGACACAACCATTTGGTTAAAAATTTGAATTTTTGATGATCACTTGAGGGTTTACTAAAAAAGCAACCTTACTATTCATGTTTTCAAATGTATTTGTTTATACTTGGAAATTTTGCATTGGAAATGGTTATTCATGTATATTAACTTATCTGAAGACTCAGTCTCTTATGATCACAAACTTATATAAATATTGTCCTTTTGAAAATGTAGTTTTCTTTCATAAGAATTTATGTTTTTTTCAATTAGTTTCTCCCCTTAATTTTAATAATTCTAAGTTTTCTAATCCTTAAGAAATGTATCTTCCTCATAAGTATATCTCGAATATAAAATAAGAAAATGAATTAAAATACAGTGTCTTGCATGTAGAAAAATTCCTTTCAGCACTTAATACCTATAAGCATGTACCTGGTTATATCTTAGTGCGAAGAAGATATGCATAAAGGGTCATATATCTTGGGAGATCAAACCTGAAAAATAAAATCATATGATTCTGAGAATTTTACATGCATTTATTGAATTCCTTCACTATCTTCATTTAAACGATAAGATGAACTGTAATATTGGATAATTAGAGCTAATATTTGTACAGCACTTTACAGTATACATGGTGCTTTCACACTTCTTTCATTTAGTCCTTATAAGAGTTCCATGTGGAAGACACTATTATATTACTGTTATGTAGATGAGGAACCCAAGATTCACAGCTGCAATGACTTGCTATGTAGTAACAGAGCAGTTAGATAGTGCCTTATATTGGTGAGGCTCTTTCAAACACTCTCCTTTATGCTCTTATTTATCTACTACTTACACTATACATCTCTTGAAAACATCAGTTGACCATATTGTTATTCTGACCTACTCTATGCTTCAGATTCTCAAGGCTGTGTCTTTATCTTTATTAGTCAGCCCCAGCTTGCAACACCATGGAAAAATAGGCCAGCTGATAACTGAAGCCATCATGCC
This sequence comes from Carlito syrichta, assembly GCF_000164805.1. NCBI lineage: Eukaryota > Metazoa > Chordata > Mammalia > Primates > Tarsiidae > Carlito > Carlito syrichta. The sequence goes on along the minus strand of NW_007233332.1, from coordinate 167,646 downwards.
AAAGGACTGACTCAGATGCCCACACACCTGTACTTTGTTAGAGAAGGGGTAGAGTCCTGGAAAACCCAAGCATGGAAAATTGGTGTCTTTAAGAGTAAAAGGCCATCCAGAATGGTCATGGATAGAAGGAGACAGGAAAACTACTTTTTAATACCATTCTTCAAAGCAGGAAATATCCCAAGTAAGGGAATCTGAGAGTCTACTTTCAAGGCCCCATTCCTTTATTAGTACTTATGTATGTCTTTTCCTGTCCTTTCATCTGGCAGCCAAGACCTTATACAGTTGAATATCCTTTATCTGAAATGCTTGGGATCAGAAATGTTTCAGATCTCAGATTTTTTAAGATTTTGAAATATTTGCATTATACTTACAGCTTGAGCATCCCAAATCCAAATTAAAAACCTAAGGCACATTTCCTTAATATGTATTAGGTACATACTATTTCCTTTGAGTGTCATGATGGCGCTCAAAATTTTTCGATTTTGGAGCATTTGGGGTTTCAGGTTTTTGAATTTGGAATACTCAACCTTTACGCTCTGTCCCTGCTTTATGCCTACCATACCCTCCCCACAGGAAGGAATTCAGATCTTAAAACTGTCATGTGCACCACTGTAACTACAGTATGTCCCAGGAGAACTTTACTCTGAAATGATCTCTGAAGATGCCAAGGAAATCAAGGGAGTCAAGTGTGTGTGCTTGTGTGTGATATGTGTGGGGGAGCTTGTGTGTGTATAAGTATGACTAAATTTTATAATAAAAACAACGTACTAGTTTTAGATATTTAAACTCTACAAATAATTTCAAATAGTAATGCTCTACAAATTACTGTTTGAACTATTTTATACCTGAAACATCTCTTATCATTCTCCTTTATGGATTTTCTTTCTAATATTTTAGTTTTTTTCTATCCACATTTTTTGCCATACTTCTCTCCTTTTTCAAATGTTTCTTCTTCTCCACTTTTATTATTGGGGAGATACTCCCTGTCCCCAGAAACTTACATAAACAGCTTCTTTATTTATGGAAACTACCGGAGATCATCATCACTTTAAGTAATTCAGGGTAAAGTCCTCCTAGGGAGCTCAGGGCAGCTGCTAGTTTGCTTATTCCCTCTGATATAAGCTTCCACACCACAGGGAAAAGTGGCAAATAGCTGTCGTCTCTTGGGACAGACCCAGCAGCAGGTCATATTAGGAGGGTGGCCATGGAATCACCAAACAGAATGTAGAAACCAGCGTTCCCAGCTTTCCAGAGTACACACCCAACTAATCAGGTTGTTCTGCCAGTCATTTGGCTGTAAAGTGACTGCTCTGCCCACGGGAGATCTGAGACTCAGCTCATCCTCAGAGATGACTCCTCTACAGTGCATCCTCTCCTCTTAGCCAGAGGTGGTTCCTCTTTGTCTTGACTCCTCCTTAGCTATGATTATTTTTCAGGAAAACAAAAGTTGTACTTCTCCTGGGTAACCTGTTTGTCTTTATTTTCTGAACACCAAATCTTGAAAGGGACCTTATTTTTCTTCTTTTCTTTGGCTGTCCAGAAGTTCAGATCTAAACTGATGTGCTCTCTCCGCCAAATGGCTGGATGACTTATGTCCATGTGCTCCTCGGCCTCTGCCATTATCTTACTATTCCATTTTCATCTCCCCCACACTTCCATTATATACTTGCATGCTCTAGCAGTGTACATCAACTGACCTGAAGTTCTTTTGTTGAATGTGGTAAAACAATTGTAAAAACCTCTATATTAATGACGTCATCTCACTAGTACTGTCAGACATAATAATGGATTTTGTATTTACCAAGATTCTGCTTGAAAGGATTGGAGAGTCTCTGTCATGAAGAATATAGGTGAAGGGACTTTGAAGGGGAACCCTGGGTCCTGTTAAAAATAACCAAGGTCTCTAGTTGGTGACCATTTATGTGATGATGTAACAACTCACTTTGTAGATGTCCCTAAACCAAAAGATACTTCCATAGATTGTTGTCAAGCTGAAAGGGGCAATAAACATAAAATCGTTTTGTCATGAAGGAGATGATATGAAATATTTCTGTACTAACTCAAGGACTTGCATTGGGTTTAAAACACGTTTTCTAGATTCTACAGGACTAGACTTGAAATCCACTTCTACATAATGTCCGCAGTCATGTTTTAGACATTTTGGTTTAAGAAGTGACTCATCTAGAATCCTGGGAATTCCAAGTAATTGAATTTGGTTGATGTTAAAATCATGTTCCAAAATATTTGACCACATCAGACAACCCATTCAGATAACCTTTTTAAAGAGATAGAATCCTATAGCTAATATTTGGATGTATTTTCACATGTGTTTGTTTTAGTCTGTTATAGATTTCAAAGTCTTGAAATATTTTCCACCCAAGTACTCTGACAATAAAATTACGTACAAGACAGAATTTTAGGAGAAAGCTAAATCCATGCAGGTCTCTTATGACACATTCATAGCATGAAGTTAGGGAAATTAAGAATATTTAACTTTCATTAAGGCACTTTGTATGAAAGTCAGGGCTGCTACTAAACAGTAGAATCATCTTCCTACAAGAAGTGCCTCCAGATCTAAGTAGGAAGTGTTTGTGAAGCCAAAAATGGATTATTTCCTAGAGACCCAGGAGAGCTTGTGAATGCTGCCATTGGTGGGGGTGAATTCTATCAGGTCCAAGCTTTAACTTGGCAGACCCTACCTCATACAAGGCTTTGCTCAAAATGTCTTAAAAGGAAATGTGCATAAAAGCAGCAGAGGAAAGAACGAATGACAGAAGAGACAGGGAAGACTAATTTGGAAAATAAAAATATTGTGTTTGTCTCCCATTGTATGTGTGTGTACATGCATGCATGCATGTCCATAATATTCAGGCACCTCAAGGTGGGAAACCTCTAAAAAGTATCGAGTCCAACCTTCTGCCTGCGCATAACTCATTTTACAACATTGTCAAGGGCTGATATAGCGTATTTCTTCTTAAATACCTCCAGCGAAAGAAAGCTTACTTTCAGTGGCTTAATCATAGTTCACTGCAACCCTGAACTCCTTGGCTCAGGTGATCCTCCCTTCTCAGCCTACTTAGTAACTGAGATTACAGGCATGCATTACCATGCCTTTTTTTGTTTTTGTTTTTAATTTTTTACATTTTGTAGAGATGGGAATTTCCCTATTTGCCCAGGCTGGTCTTGAACTCCTGGTCTTAGTAGAAAGCTACTATTTCAGAAGATATCACTCAGTAGTCAAACAACTCTAATCGTTAGAAATGTTTTCCTCGCTATCTCTCCATTTGTCTTTGTTCACTGCCCTAGAGCCAGGTACAGCCTATCTAATCCATCTCCCATAGGCTAATCCTAAATAAATATTTTAAAGCTATTAGGATAATCATGATGATGGTAACTATCATCGTCATCATAGTTGGAACTCGTAGCATTTTTTCCAGCACTTCTTGTAAGTGCTGTCCTAAGCATTTTACACTTTATCTTATACATTCTCACAACTTGATGAAAGACATAAATTACAAAAGTTCATTTGATGGGTGAGGAAATTGAGGCCTACAGAAATGAAGTCTTTTGTCCTGGGTAACAGAGGTAACAGGAAATAGCTGGGAGTAGACACAGACAGTCCCTTTCCTGGTTGTGCGTTCGTGAGTTAGACCATGGAGGATGCCTGCAAATGTATGAATGTGTTCTCAGTGGAGGATTTTGGAGACCAGATTACACCACTTGCTATAATACATAATCTCATATACAGAGTAATCCTTTTTCACCATATATTTCTTAGAGTGATGTATTTTTAGAAATTCCTTATATCACCATAAACACTATCAGAAGCCTGATCCATAGGAAATTGCAGCCCTGCAGTTCCCTTGCACTGGTTCAGTGATTTTTTTCAGATTGACCCTTCACATAATGAGGTATCTAAGTCACGAAAGTTCACTTATAGCAGAATTAGAGAAATTCTTTCCCAAGGGCACAATGCCCAACATCTAACTGCTGCTTGAATAGGTGGATGAGTGACTTACCTAAGAAGATAGTTTAGTGTCTAGATTTAAGAGCAGTAGAAATTTTGCTGTTTGCTTAAAAACACACACACACAGCCGGACTTGGTGGCTCAGCCTGTAATCCCGCACCTTTGGGAGGCTGAGGTGAGTGGATTGCCTGAGCTTGCAGGTTCAAGAACCGCCTGGGTAGCGAGACCTCATCTCTAAAATAAACCAAAATATCAGCCGGGCGTGGTAGCACATGCCTGTAATTCCGGCTACTTGGAAGGCTGAGGTGGAAGGATCACCGGAAGCCCAGCAGGTCGAGGCTGCGGTGGCCGGGAGCAGCCACTGCACTCCAGTCTGGGCGACAGAGTGAGACTCCAACTCAAAACACACACACACACACACACACACACACACACACACACACACACACACACAACTACGTTTTAACTATAGTTTTAGGTAAAGACTGCAGACATGTACCAAATTTGTATTTCTGTTTATTTGATACACATGTGCAATTGTCTTAGGTATCTTAGTCTACAATTTCATTGAGAGTAATTTTTTAGATATTATGCCTTTCCATTTTTAAGCTGTGTGAAGCACCCAATCTCATCACCACTGAAATGTCAAATTATAAATGCCCCTAACTTGTCTACAAGCTACACCTCCTGAGAAATCTGGCCTTCCATACACATCAAAATGAATTTCTGGGACTGTATATCTGTGTTTTCTAAACGTGTTCCTCACAAGCTCAAGAAACTTACTTTTCTGGACAGATGTTTTAATAAGGCCCTTTTGTTGTGCTTGTCCATCAACATGATATGTTCCACATTGATGGAAAGGAAACAAAGCAAAGCTGAAATATTAGCTGTAAGGATTCCAGGGATTAGTGAAGGGAAAAAGGAAGGACTTTGAAGAATTTTCCACCTAAGTAATTGAAGTATCTGATTCTTTAATAGAATGTTGTTTGGTCATTTTTTTAAGAAATAGTGAATGGGACACAGCGTACAAATGTATTCTCCAGAGAGAGAACTTATGGCATTTTTATCATTGTCATACTTTGTATGGTTTAGGCCAGATGTCCCTAAGTTTTAATGATCCAACACTTCAGAGATAGTTAGTATCTGCTACCAGTTCAGAAATGAGTTGCTAAGTTATTACTCATCCCCTGGGATGGAGATGCTTTCTTTCTGGTATTCAGAGGTAGCTATGGGAGTCCATGATATTTATGCATGTCTGTTTTTTATACTGCTAATGGTATTTGCTTTTGTGTTACCTTTCCTAGGTTTGCTGGGATGGGAAACCTGCTCAAAGTCCTTACCAGGGAAATTGAAAACTATCCACATTTTTTCCTGGATTTTGAAAGTAAGTTCCAAAAATTATAACAAAATGATAGAAAATTTTACCATCTTTATAGCTTGTTGATAAGATAGTTGTAACATAAAGATGTTATAGTATACTTAAGCCAAATTCAAATGTCACTATGCATTTTTTTCTGAAATAATTTTTTTTTTTTTTTGAGTTGGAGTCTCACTCTGTCACTCAGGCTGTAGTGTTCATGGCCACCCCAGCATCAACCTGCTGGGCTCAGGTCATCCTTCTGCCTCAGCCTTCCAAGTAGTCGGAGCTATAGTCAAGCACTACCACATCCGGCTACTTTTTGATTTTTATTGTAGAGATGAAGTCTTGCCAAGTTGCCCAGGCTGTTCTCAAATTGCGGGCTCAGGCAATTCACTCACCTTGGCCTCCCAAAGTGCTGGGATTACAGACTTGAGCCACCACACCCAGCCTGAAAGCATTCCTAATATCATTTTCCTTCTTTCCTATTTTTTAGAGACTCAATAGAAAATATTGTTAATGTATCTATGGTTGTCTTTGGTTTTAGAAGTGACCAGCTTTTGTAAGCCAAGCATAAATCATAATCATGTATTTTTCCTAAAAGTTTTGGAATATCACATTCCAAAGAAAAATAGTAAGCCTAGTGATTTACACAGATAAATAGAAAGCAAATATTATTACATGTAAGAGAAAAAAGTAATGAATACCAAAAATAGGGCTTATAGATAATTTTTTTTAAGTTGTCTTTATCTGGTTTTTATGTATTATTTGATTGCATGAACCATTTCAGGATTTTGAGATACACTCCTTTTATCCAACAAGTTATGCTTCTTTTATCAAAAATTTGAACATTTTTTCTTAGGTAAAATGGCTTAAGAATCATGGCAGAATAAGCCCAGAATTTCTTTCTTACTGTCTTTATTGATTGAATACATTTACAAGTGACACATTCATGTTTTATCAACTAAGCTTATGTTTCCACCTTCAATCTTGTGATCTCCCCTTTTAAAATTATAATCCCACAATAGAAAACACAGTTATAAGTCTTTCCCCCATCATTCACCATCTGTTGCACACTTGAATCTGCTTTTAACTTTCAATTTTCAAAAAAAAAAATTTCTTTTTTTATGAGTCTAAGTCTCACTCTGTTGCCCAGGCTGAAGTGCAGTGGCACGCTCACGGCCACCACAGTCTTGACCTGCTGGGCTCAGGCGATCTTTCCACTTCAGTCTTCCAAGTAGCTGGAACTATAGACATGTACTACCACACCTAGCTATTTTTTTTATTTTTTGTAGAGATGAGGTCTTGCCAAGTTGCCCAGGCTGTTCTCGAACCCATGGGCTCAGGCAATCCTCTCACCTCAGCCTCCCAAAGTGCTGAGATT
>NW_007233332.1:152951-160730 GCF_000164805.1 Carlito syrichta | reverse complement strand
GCCGGGCGTGATAGCACATGCCTGTAATTCCGGCTACTCGGAAGGCTGAGGCGGAAGGATCACTGGACCCCAGCAGGCGAGGCTGTGGTGGCCGGGAGCAGCCACTGCACTCCAGTCTGGGTGACAGAGTGAGACTCCAACTCAAAAAAAAAAAAAAAATGATTGGAACTTTCTTACATGTAGACTAAAATTTCTAATAGAGTTTTGCGAAGTAAATGCTAGAAGACCCTTCTAAGATGCATTAAACCCGAAGAGAAAGTTCCCTAGATGTATCTTTTCAGTCTCTTTGGTGTGTTTAAAATAGCTTCTTGCAAAAGAAAAATGTCCCCAGAGCTCATATGTTCTGAAAAAGAGAAATTTAATCTAGATTATATCCAATGAAAGATGACTCACTTCTGATTTAACTCAGTGTGCTGTGTTGTTGTTGCTGTGTTTGACTTGGCTTTGTTTGGTTCAGTTTGGTTTAGTAATGGGAGCCAGATTAATTTGATATTTCAAAGGAATGGACTTTTTTAACTGCTTTAATTTTTTCTACTATATATTCAAAGAATGGTTTATTAATAACTTAAAAATTTGCAAAATAAATTATCCTGTCTTACATTATTTACTATTTGCATTTTTATGGCTCTCTTCCATTTCTTATCATATGGGTATTTTGCATTGTTGCATTCATCATATACAAAGGCTAAAACAGTGGTAAAATACTGCATTCATTCACAACTGCAGCACCTAAGAGAGTTACCTGCTTGCTCTGTTTTGGAAGCCCTAAATTCCATGTGTATCTGTGCATTTTCCTAGAACTCAGGGATCCCACTTGCCTGTTTAGCTGTTCTTGGATTCTTGGCTTTCCACCACTTCTGCAAAGACCAGTGTTGAGTTCTTGGTCAAGTCTTATCTTAAAAACATTTAAAATGATAAAAGCAAAATTTGCAGATATTTGAAACAGTGGTTTTCAACTGGTAATATAGTGATTATCCCTTGGGAACCCCAACCCCCACCACTATAGTAGGCAGGGAGGGATTGGAGAAAGGCCTCTGTTCTCCCCACTGCCAGAGTACTCTGGTCTGGTACTTTGGACATTTTCTTAGCATTCTGTTTAAAGAAAGGTCACAGTAACTAAATAGAGCATTAGATATTTTCAATTTTGATGATAGTGTATGGTATAAAAACTTTATTTGCTGATGTATTGTAATTTCTTCAAGAGGAAGGGGTGTGTACTGGATTTCCATGTCTGTTAGCTCTAGGACTAGAGGTATATTATTTAAGAAAAATAGGAAACTACAGATTTATAAAAATATATAAAATTATTTTATCTTCTTATTAATTCCAAGGAGAAGAGTAACTTTATTCCACTGGGATTCTGAGAAGATAAAAAAACCAGGCTGAAGTCACACAAAGAATGGTTAGGGAACAGAGGTAGCAGGCATGAGCCACTGTGCCTGGTCAATAATTTATCAGCATTAAAATAATGGTTAGAACTTCCTTTTTTTTTTGAGTCGGAGTCTCACTCTGTCACCCAGGTTGAAGTGCAGTGGCACGCTCACAGCCACCGCAGCCCCGACCTGCTAGGCTCAGGCGATCCTTCCCCTTCAGCCTTCCAAGTAGCTGGAACTACAGGCATGCACCACCCTCTGCTTTGTTTCCCGTAAGTGCTCATCAGCAGCAGCTTCCTGGAAGGGTTACAGCATACTTCCTTCCCTAACTAGAGAGGGACATCTTAGTTGTCCACAAACTAAGACATTTCACGGAATAATAATAATAATAATAATAATAATAATAATTTCTTTTCTTTTCTTTTTTTTTTTTTTTTGTGGTTCTGCAAATCCTGTTTCCTAAAGGTGGTGTTCAAGAAAGAATGGTGATGGACTGGAGGGGAAGAGAAGGCAGGCTGCTTGCTGTCATGCTTTCTCCTTGAGATTTCAGCTCAATTCAGTAAGGGTGTGTTGAGTATGGTTATGACCATACCGGTAAGCCACATCAGAGATACAAAACCAAATGAGAGCAGTCATTGCCTAATGAAGTCTCAAGATAGAGTAGAGGACAATATAGGCACTCAGTGCAAGACAAAATAAAACAAAGGACTTAAGAGAGGCACAATGTGGCATGAGAGTAAACAAGGAAAAAGTGTACATCTAGTTTCTGGAAACACAAGGCTACAGAAGGATGCTAAGAAGTCTTCTTGCAAAAGATGGCATTTGGAATGGGCTTTAAAGAATGAGTTTTTCTTCAGGCACAGATGAGGAGAGTAGTCCAACAGATGGAAACAGTATGATTAAAAGCATAGAAACTGGAATAGGAAGAATATGTTTGAAGAACAGCAAGAGGTCCAATTTAGACAGATCACCAAATGCTTGGTTGGAAAGAAACTAGGGCTGAAATGGAAGGCTAGCTTGGGTTAGACCACACAGGTATGGCACCAAGTTGAGGAGCTCAGGTATGGACATTTCTAATCAGGACTTATCTCCAAAAAGAATAGCTGACATCCCTGAGGGAAGACTAGAAAGCAGATGAGAGCTGAGCAGATGGGAACATTAGGCATGCTTATGCTTAAAGAGGGCCTGAGCAGTCAGGGATCCAGAAGAGTGTCCCCAGTATAGAGGAAGGCGGGCATCTTACTAAATTAAAATTCCTGAAGGCAAGGCCTTAGCCCCAGTTTTGTTTCTCGGCACTTAGCCCATGTTGAGCATGGAGCATTGAGTTTGAATGAACCTCAGTATTAGATGCTGGTCAAGGGAGGGAACAGAGTGGAGCAGACTAAATCAAGGCAGTCGAGAAAGCACAGATATTCGAGGAGGGAGTGTAAATGGATTCAATACTGCAGAGCAGTCAAGAAGGAAAAAGCTTGAAAAGGGATGATGAATTGGGCAGTGAACTACTCAATCACTGGTGGCCCCTGGGAGGGAAGATTCAATATTTGTTGCTTTAAGTACAGAGACTGGAGTGTAAAGAGTTAAGGAAGAAGGGGTAGAGGAAGGAAAGCTGAACAGTGCATAGCAGCAGCATAAATGAATTTGGCACCTCTTTTAGTGTTGAATATTCTTTTGGAAGTTGGTGATGGAATATAATTGAACTAGGTCAAATAGATATAATTAAGCCCGGTCAAAATATAATACAAAATTAGGCACATCTGTCCTTAGGTTTTCCAGTTGCATAGATGTGATTTGGATTCTTGTCTGGCTTTTGCAGCAAATTCTACACTTTACACTCTCATTTCTCCACACTACCTAACATCTTTTTCATTGCTCCCTCTACTTTCTTTTCCTATTTTTTCCTTCAGGCTTGCCATGTCTCTATGTCCTCCTTGAAGGTTGGGAGACAGGGGAGGAATAAAAGATTAATACCACCCCCTAATCTATCCTGAGTGATGGTTTTTGTAACAGTGTACAGGAGGAGGTATGCCTGAAGCTGCCGATTATCTCTCAGTCAGACCCACCATTATGGCACCCAATGTGGGCAGCAGACATTTCCCTTCCAGTGGAGTAGTTTCAGTGATTCCTAGACTAAAATGATCATTGGAAACATCTGGCAGATTTTCTTTTTATATAGTTAACTGAGTTTCACCTAAAAATTCTGATTCAGTGGTCTAGTCCCAAGGATTTGCTTTTCCCAGTGTTTCCGGGTGCTTCTGATGATCAGCCAGTTTGGGAGCCACCTTTAACTAACATACCCAAGTGAAGCACTAGCCTGCCATAGTGTTTAGGACAAGGGAGCTAAGCTACACAACCTTTTGAGTTACAAGATCCAGAACTTGCTGTGGAAGGCCTCCATGATAGGTAGAAGTTCAGATAGATAAAAATCTATGCACATAGACACTTATCCTGCTTCAAAGATACTCTTTTTTTCCCCCAATCAGCAAATTATCTATCAAAGATTCCTTTAGGATCTGAGTAGACATTTTGCCCAAGAAAATAAACAAATGGCCAGTAAGCGCAGATGATCATCAAGGTCATAAAAATGTCCTACTATGTTATCTAAGCTTTATTGTTTTAAGCTTTTCATTTAAGTCGATGACTGATCTTGAATTAATTTTTGTATATGTTGTGAAAGAGGTATTGGGTTTATTATATTTTCATAGGCTACAACATAGTTATAGCATATAGCACAGGTGGGTTGCTTTAATACTCTTATCATAAGTCAGTTCATTGTGATGTATGATATGGGCTATTTCTGGACTCTCTATTGCCATCACTGTCCTATTGATCTACCTTTTCAGCAATCAACATCAAATATAAAAAATAACAAGTCTTATCTTAAAGTCAAGAAGAGTGAGTTTCTGAAATTTTTTTGTTCTTTTTACAGATATTTTTTGCTATTGTCACTCTAACTTTTCTAATTAAATTTTCTAATTTGTTCTCAGTTTCTACATAAAAATTCTACTGAAATATTGGTTACAATTGCATTAAATCTATAGATCAATTTGGGGAGAATTGGGATCTAATAATATTGATTCTTCCTACCTATGAATATAATATGCTTTCCTTTTATTCTTTAATTTCACTTATTATGTTTTATATATAGTTTTTAGTGTACAAGTCCTGCATATTTTTGTCAAATATGCTCCTAAGGATTTCATATTATGACCATATCAACTTTGCTCAGTTTTTGCATGATATGTGTTTCCTATCCTTTTACTTTCATTTTATTTGTGTCTTTATCATTGTCATGTGTTTCTTGTAAACACCATATGGCTGGGCCTAACTTTTTTACCCAGACTGATAATATCTGCCTCTAACTGAGTATTTAGTCCATTCTTATTTAGTTAATTATTGTATATACATTTAAGTAATGTTTGTATTTGAGCCTACTATTTGAGTTTGTACAGTTAATTATTCTACTATATTTAATTAATGTATTTGAGTCTACTTTGGTGCTATATCTGTTTGTCATATTTGTTCTCTGTTTCTTAATGTTTTTCTACCTTCTTATTAAATTAAACAGTTTGTGCTACTGTATTTTATCTTTTCTGTTGACTTTTAGGTATACCTCTTTGTACTTACTTTAGGGATTATAATATGTGTGATTACAACCTACCTTCAAAATGTATTCTTACATGTTTGTGTCTATGTGTGTAATTTTAATAGGTCTTTTATATTTACTTATTTTACTTATTTATTTACATGTTCTGGTATTCTCCATTCCTTCTTACATAACAAAGTCTATTGGAAACAGATTTTTTTAATCTGTTTAAAAATACTGTTATTGCATTTTCACTTTTAACAGATACATGCAGAGTGCTGGGTTGACAGAACTTGGTGTTTTTTGTTTGTTTGTTTTTTGGTGGTGGTTGTTTGTTTTGTTTCTCTTAAGACATTTGAAAGAAATCATTTTCTTATCTTCTGGCCTCCTTATTTGTAATGAGAAGACAGTCAGCATTCTTATTATTGTTCCCCTATATGCAATGTGTTTTTCTCTGGCTGTTGTCAAGAATTTCTCTTTATCTTTGCTTTGCAGTAGTTTGACTATGAGGTGCCCATGTGTGTTTTCTTTGTATTTATCTTGTTTAGGATTCTTGTTGAGTTTCTTGGATTTATTAACCTTTTATTAACTTTCAAAATTCTTGATCATTATATTTTCAAATATTTTATGTTCCATTTTCTTTTACTTCTTCTGGGAAACTAACTACACATATGTAAAGTTATTTGATATTGTCTCAGAGATCTCAAATGCTCTGTTCCATTTTTAAAATTCTAATTTTATCTTTTTATTACAGTTTGTATAAGTTTTATTGCCCTATCTTCAAGTTTACTGATACGTCTACTAATGATATACTCATCTTTTAGATAATCTTGTCGTTAGCAGCAAGTATCTGATACGGAATTTTTCATTTTTAACATTTTCATTTTTTAATAGTTTCAATGGATTTGTTGAAATTCTTCATTTTGATACATTTATTATTCAACTTTTCTTTTAGATCCTTTAAAACGTTTATTTAGTTATTTGGGGGTCCTCATGTATTTATTCCAACCTCTGGTCTATCTCTAGGCCTGTTCCTATTGCATCTTTACTCTCTTGATGATATTTCTCACTTTGTATTTCTCTGGAAATTTTTAAAAACTGAATGTCAGATAGTATGTGTTAAGGAATAGTAGTGACTGATGTGAATAATATTTGCACCCAGAAAATGAATTGTCTTTTCTTCTGCCAGGCCACTAGTGTGAGTGATTGAGTCCATCCAGTCTGAATCTGGACTACACTGTTGCTTGAGTTTTATTCAGTTCACTATTAACTTCAGATATTTGAGGTAAGGGTCAGAGCAAGTCCCTTTAACAGACTCTGGGATCTGAAGAACTTGTCCCATCCTCAGGCTTCAGCAGGCCCCCTGAACCTATTTCCCAGGGTGGCTAATTCAGCTTTCTGAGCCTCAGTGGCAGACTGCTGTTGCTCCCTCACTGGGTAGCGGCTGGGGGGTTATTCCAAATTTTCCTGCTCTGTCTACCACAGCAGGTCTGGCACACTTGTACCTCAGAGGGCATCTTTTGGCTTTCCTACCCTCCCCTAGTAGTAGATGGCCATATTTCATGCTCAGATAAGACCCCAAGTGTAGGAGCATTTCTCCAAGCTCTCTTGTGTATCTTTAGGCAGATCCAGGGCTCCTGACCCAGAGTAGTTTTTAAAAAATATTTTCCTTCCATACTCTCAATTTATTTTGTTAGCATTTGGTGAAAGTTTGTGGAAAAGACTTTACGGGTAGACACAGACTGCCCTTCTGCCTGAAGCTCCCAGGTTTTCTCAGCTTCCAAGCCAGTTCACACTCATCCATTGGCAATCTGTGGAAAGTTCAGCCATTTTCTTCTTACCTACATTTGTGGCAGCTTCTTCTACAATTTCTCTTTCAAACCTGTGATCCCATATCTTTGAGGAAAGTCTTGTCATCTTTGGGATTGTAGTCCATTAGATACTTTGCAATGTATAGGTTAAAAATACCAAGGATTTTGTAGAGTATCTCTCTTGTTCTCTTTCTTAGGGTGAGAACAGTATTCTTTGTGATTTTTTTTACATCTTTTTAAAAATAATATGAAAAGTTTGTGGCATAATTGCAGATTTATACCTAACAAAATTAACATTAATTATTGTGTATTATCTAATATATAATATACATTGGAATTTCCCTTGATTTTCTCAAAATGGCAGTTAACAACTTTTTTGGTTTAATCAAGATTGAAAGAAATTCACACAATATATTTGACTGGTTTCTCTTTTCTGGGCTTTTTGTTATGATAAGCAGACTTCCCATGAGATCTACCCTTTTTTTAAGTGTACAATACAGTATTGTTAACAATAGGCAAATTGTTATACAGTAAATCCCTAGGACTTATTCATTTTGAATAACTGAAATTTTGTACCCATTAATTAGCAACTCTCATTTCCCCCTCCCTGAGCCCCTGGAAACCACTATTCTACCTGAGTGCTATTCTGAACCTATTTCCCAGGGTGGCTAATTCAGCTTTCTGAGCCTCAGTGGCAGACTGCTGTTGCTCCCTCACTGGGTAGCGGCTGGGGGGTTATTCCAAATTTTCCTGCTCTGTCTACCACAGCAGGTCTGGCACACTTGTACCTCAGAGGGCATCTTTTGGCTTTCCTACCCTCCCCTAGTAGTAGATGGCCATATTTCATGCTCAGATAAGACCCCAAGTGTAGGAGCATTTCTCCAAGCTCTCTTGTGTATCTTTAGGCAGATCCAGGGCTCCTGACCCAGAGTAGTTTTTAAAAAATATTTTCCTTCCATACTCTCAATTTATTTTGTTAGCATTTGGTGAAAGTTTGTGGAAAAGACTTTAC
>NW_007233332.1:51782-152931 GCF_000164805.1 Carlito syrichta | reverse complement strand
CATTAGATACTTTGCAATGTATAGGTTAAAAATACCAAGGATTTTGTAAAGTATCTCTCTTGTTCTCTTTCTTAGGGTGAGAACAGTATTCTTTGTGATTTTTTTTACATCTTTTTAAAAATAATATGAAAAGTTTGTGGCATAATTGCAGATTTATACCTAACAAAATTAACATTAATTATTGTGTATTATCTAATATATAATATACATTGGAATTTCCCTTGATTTTCTCAAAATGGCAGTTAACAACTTTTTTGGTTTAATCAAGATTGAAAGAAATTCACACAATATATTTGACTGGTTTCTCTTTTCTGGGCTTTTTGTTATGATAAGCAGACTTCCCATGAGATCTACCCTTTTTTTAAGTGTACAATACAGTATTGTTAACAATAGGCAAATTGTTATACAGTAAATCCCTAGGACTTATTCATTTTGAATAACTGAAATTTTGTACCCATTAATTAGCAACTCTCATTTCCCCCTCCCTGAGCCCCTGGAAACCACTATTCTACCCTCTACTCCTGACTCTTAGATACTTCATATAAGCAGAATCATGCAGTGTGTGTTCTTCTGTGATTAGTTTTTTTCACTTAGCATGATATCCTCAAGGTTCATCCATGTTGTTTTATATGGCACAATTTTCTCCTTTTTAAAATATGAATAATATTCTATGTGTATACTGCATTTTTAATCTATTAATTTTAAATGGAAACAGAACTTCTGACTACAATACTTTCTGTTCAGCTTTCCAGCGATTATGAAGGATATTCCATGTGCCAGGTACTCTGCCAGTTATGGTGTGAATAGCTGCAGAGCTTATAGTCTGCTTGGGAAGACAGGGCATGACAACAACTATCTACACTGCAGTGTGGGTAAGCAGGGACATATCCTGTGCTATAGGATTCATGGGAGAGAAAAACTAATTTGATCTGAGATAAGGTATAAGAGAGAATTGGAGAAGGATAAGTCTGGGAAGACTTCCAAGAAAGGGTGACATAATAGCTTCAATACTGCCATATTAAATGTCTTCTTTTCCTGGAAACTTTCTTAGCCTATACCAGTCATTCCTGAGAAATGTCTGCACATTCATTGCCACTTAGCTTTCACTGCATGATGTCTTTGCCTGTACTGTTCTATCAAACTGTTACTGATCACTTGTAACTTTGACTTTCCTGAGGAAGCCAGCCTTATTTTGTTAATTGTTTCATCTCCTTGATCACCTGTCACTATGGCAGGCGTATAAAATGTGCCTAATGAATATTTTCTGAATTGAATGATCCCGTCCTCACCTTCCTGAAGTCCTTGAAGATATGAACTGTGTATTTGGTTTAGTATCTCCCCAAAGCACCTGCTACTGTGATTGGCACATAGTAGGTACTCAATAAATATGATTGATTGTCCTATTATCTCATAATCTTTTATTCTTTTCAATTCTATATTTTGTCTTCCTCTCATACCTTAACTGGGTACCATTTTGGTATATTTGATCAGTGTGTTAGAATGAGCTGCAGGGAGAAGTCAAGTCTGTTAACCCCAAGAACCAGTCATCCACTGGTCAAGGATCAAGCATTGTTAATTTTCTTCAAGTGTATATCTGTCTCTTCACTATTGTATGCCTCCTTGAAGTGAGGATTTGGATGGCATCTTATGCTTATATTATTCTATGGTTAATCCAGTGTCCAGAATAGGGCTGGTCATGAAGCATAAACTTAGGAACATTGATTTTGATTGATGTTAATGAATTAGCTTTAGAAACAGCACTGGTGAGGGTGAGTTTTTATGGGACAGGGAGGCCTAGATGGTTAAATATGGCACACAAATATAGGAACATTAGAAGAACATGATCTCTTCTTCAAAGAGCATGTAATTTTAGGGGGGAGATAAGATGTAAGCACATTAAAGAGACAGTAGTACAGGTAATAGGGATGAAGTCTGTACTAGTTAGAACAGAGAGCAAGTGATCTGCTAGTCAGAAGAAATACAGGTTCTAGATTGGGATGAAGAAATGTTTCTTAGAAGACAGTGACTGATAATGGCTTTCCTGTAAGACAAACCCAGTAGGAACACCCAGGTCAATAGTGGTGGGGGGTGGGGTGGGGGAGATGTTAAGAAGAAAATTCTGAAGTCTCCAAACCACTGTACTCTTTAAAAAGATTCTGAATATTTTGACACTCTTTCTAAAAAAAACAAGAGGGTTGAGTCAGATCAGCCTGTCATTTGGGATTTTTGTTGTTGTAGTCTTCCTGCCACTACTGATCTCTTCTTTCTTCTTTTCTTCTCTTCTATCCTCACATCTGTTAAGACTGTTCAGAATAGGATTGATGGCCTTGGACTAGGAGAAGGGGGACGTAGCAGAAAATATCATATGTCTTTTGGTCTAATATCCTCTTTTGACAAAAGGAAAACAAAAACAGAACAGACCTAGGAGCTGTTTATTTATAGCATTACAGAGATTCTGTGACAGTGATGCCCCATCTTCTCGCACTTTTGCTTTTTAAGTGCTTTTAATCTATGTCACCATCTTTATTATGAACCTACAGGTAGGAAGAGGACAGGCTATTCTTAGCTTCCCTCTCTTTTACCAAGAACGAATCCAGAGCCCAGGGAGATTACTCAGCTTGCCTGAAGTCGAATATTCAGTGGGTGGCAAAGTTGGCAATAACATCCTGTCTTGAAAACTCCATCCTTGGAGTGCCCCATCACAGGGTTCCCACTGCATGAATGAAATCAACAGCCCTTCAAGAACCCTGGCCCTCCCACTTTTTTCAGTCCTGGAGTTATTGTTCCATAGGAAAAGGCCTCCAGCTCTGGTGTGAGATGACGAATGTCCTATTTAAATAAATATGTCAGGCTGGACTCAGTGGCTCAGCTTGTAATACCACGCTTTGGCAGGCTGAGGTGAGTGGATTGCCTCAGCCCGTGGGTTCAAGACCCGCCTGGGCAACTTGGCAAGACCTCATCTCTACAGTAAATCAAAAAACCAGCCGGGCATGGTAGCGCATGCCTGTAATTCCGGCTACTCGGAGGGCTGAGGCAGAAGGATCACCAGAACCCAGTGGGTTGAGGTTGGAGTGGCTGGGAGCGGCCACTTCACTCCAGTCTGGGCGACAGAGTGATACTCTAACTCAAAAATAAATAAATAAATAAATATGTCAGCCCTGTCATACTTATATTTTCTGAAGGACTTTTGCAATTTTATGCTGTTTCCATAAATGGTTAACATTCTGCTATAAATCACAACCACTTTATATCCCCAAATGTTAATAATATATAATTATTTATGGTTCTTAGTTTATCCTGAAGTGGGGAAAGATTGGAGGAGTGAGGAAGTGGGTAGGAAGAAGGACATAGATTTAATTTATGGCTTTGGTAAATCCTTTTTGCTATACCTTTCTTTAGTGTTTACACAACAGTCATCAGAGCACAGACAGCTATATATCCTATTGATGAAATGCCAGGGCTTCCTTCAAAATCAAACACATCTCCATATAAACTGTGTCTTCTACTTGCATCATCTTAGGTTAATTTGACTCTCTGCCAGATTTTCCATACAATCCTAAATAAATTGTTAGGAAAAAGTATGCGTGTCTGTGAAGCTTTTGAAGACAGGGTGAATCCTTTGCTGATTTACAAAGATAAGAACACTTTGATTTGACACCCCTTCTCCAGTTTGAGTCCTGCTGTTGCACCCTGTGGTAGGTTCACCAAAGACCTTCCTGACCAACAAAGCACATAGCTACCATCCTCTCCATTAGCACAATGGAATGCCAGGTATTTGCTTAAGATAAATATCATAGTTCTCCACAATAAAATCTTCCACCCTGGTGACACCAAAATATTGACAGCTAATATTTATCATCACTGGCAAATTGAACCAAAAGAGCATGAATATATCCCCTACAAGCAAAATGAATACTATTTAACTATCGTAAGGGATAAGAAGTTTTTTTTTCTATTAAAAATTTTAGACACAGGGATTTAGTGAGCTCTTGACAACAAATGTATGCGTGCAAGGTCACAGGGCGCATGATACATTTTCATACTTTCCACAATAGCAAGTCCAGAATAGGGTTTTAAATCATCGTCCGGATAATGGCCTGGATACACTTTTTCCGAGGCTCCTAGAAGTATTGGTTTCTGAAATTGCTTGTGTAAATCACAGAGATTCTTAACAGCTTCATTGTTAGACAGGAGTAACCCCTGCATTCTGTGGCCAATCTCCTCAATTTCAATGAAATAATTGGCAATAATTAGAAACTTAGAATGTGGTTTTTAGAAGAGACATTACTAAAGAATTCCCTGGCTGCAATGGGAAATAAGGGCCCATTTTCATCAGTAAGCTTATTGGTATGTGTCGGGGAGCAGGGTGCCTTTCTTTGACTAAAGGTCATTCTTTGTGTTAAAAATAGAAAAGCAAAGACCATAGTTCGGTGTTCCTGTTCACCCAGCAAATGTTTTAAGGGGTTGCTGTTAGGTTAAATATAGTAACCCTTTCAATCACTAATTCTTCACAGTCCCTTTCCATATGTCTTTCCTTGACATCTGAAACACAATAAATTTTAAAAACATGGTCACCAATTGGATCTGAATATGGAGGATGCCAAAAGTGTAGACTCTAAAGCCTCTCAAAGGGATTTTCCAGATGGCAAGATGGTAACAGCTTTAGGATTAAAAAAGTAAACTTAAGTGCAATTTTTCACTGTGCCAGACTCAACAAATGCCCTATTAGTGTGTTAGCCACACTGAGGAGACATTGAGGCCAGATGAACAATGGATGATTTGAAAACACAAATATTAACGAAAGTATGAATAGCAAATTTGATTATAGGTAAATACCTGTATCTTATTGATAAACAAAAGCTATGTAACCATATAAAAGCCACTTGGGAAGAAGAGACACTGCAGAGAACCTAGAAATAACAGAATTTTTACTAACTTTATTGTTTCCCCAAACCCAGCATTCTCTGCTACCTAACCAGTTTTCTTATTTATTCATTGATTTCTCACATGTTTATTGCATGTCTCTAGTGGTTTGTGATCTCGGGATTTAAAAACAACAGAAAAATATCAAAAAATACAATATGAGAAATATATTTGTTATTTGTTCAACTGTTTATTCAGCACATATTTCATGCATATCTATTTTGTACCAGACACTGTACTCGACCCAATGTCAAATGAAACAAATATGGCCCAAGTCCTATAGCCTAATGTAAGACACTCCCATTAATTAGTTCTGACTCTGATCATTTAGTTGGGGACAAAAGTAGAACGAATCGCTGACTTCCATAGGGATCTGTCATCTTGGGTTACACAATTTTTTCCTTTTTTTTTTTCTTTTTGAGTTAGAGTTCACTCTGTCACCCAGGCTGGAGTGCAGTGGCACACTCACTGGCACCCCAGAGTCGACCTGCTGGGCTCCGGCAATCCTTCTGCCTCAGCCTTCCAAGTAGCTGAAACTACAGGCACGTGCTACTGTGCCTGACTAATTTTTGATTCATTGTAGAGATGAGGTATTGCCAAGTTGCCCGGGCTGGTCTTGAACCCGTGTGCTCAGGCATTCCACTCGCTTCAGCTTCCCAATATGTTGGGATTATAGGCTGAGCCACTGAACCCAACCTTTTTTTTTTTTTTTCCTATTTGAAAAGAGAAATAAACAGAGTAGAGCATCTCCCAGCTGTGATTTGAGTCCCCTAAGACTCTTAGGGCACTCTGGCCCTAATTATAGCTAGAAGAGGTGACTTCAGTTCCATGAAAGAGGAAGCAAAAGAGAAAGAAGAAGAAATTGGGCATCCAATGAGACCAACAAATTATAGAAAAACATGAGCCAACACATTTCTGATCCCAGATTTTTTAAAAAGTGAATGATGGATTGGGTTTCTCCCACCCCACCCCACCACTGCAAAGCCACATGAGAAACATTTCTAATAGGACACCAAGAAACAGTTTCCCAGAGAGGGAGGCTGGGGGCTGAGTGTCCTGTCTCACAGATCATCCAAATGCCAGGAGATAATTACTGTAGTGTGGATGGTGTTCATTCACCATAGCCGCCAAGTCTGCCTCCTCCGAGAGAGAAGTGGAGAAGTGGTACCAGCCCAAGTTACTCCTCCAATTCTTTGTGATCATGTAAATGTCAATGTTCATTTTTATTAGAAAGTGTCTTTTCAGGCTGGGTGCTGGCTCAAGCCTGTAATCCCAGCACTTTGGGAGACCAAGGCGAGAGGATTGCCTGAGCCCACGGGTTCGAGAACAGCCTGGGCAACTTGCTGAAAGCTCATTTCTACAGTAAATCAAAAAAATTAGCTGGGCGTGGTGACATGCTCCTGTAGTTCCAGCTACTTGGAAGGCTGAGGTGGAAGATTGCCTAAGCCCAGCAGGTAGGGGCTGTGGGGGCCAGGAGCATGCGTGCCACCACACTCCAGTCTGGGCAACAGAGTGAGACTCCAACTCAAAAGAAAAAAGGAAAAGAAAGTGTCTTTTCACCTGGGATGGAGGGCAAAGCTTGCCTGTTTCAAGTCCCAGTTTAGGCCACCCTATTGAAAACAAGTCATATTTTTTAAGCACTTAAGAAAGGCCTCTATTTTTAAAAACTGACTTGAAATCTTTCTCCTCTTGTGTTTAAATAATCATCAACAGGATTTTTTTTTTTTAAATTTTGTTTTTCCAGCTCTCCTCTTCGAGCCCACTTAATTTTAACTCTGTTTTGTCTAAAACTTATCAAGTGGTGATTTGCTAAGATGGAGCATGTGACAACCAAGATTAGAAAGCTTTTTTGGCCTCCAAGTGCCTTCTTCTTTCACATGCTATTTTATAATTCAAATACTCTTAGAATTAACTTAATTCAACTCTCAGAATCTTGGTCACAGACTCCATTTTGCTTTTCCTTCTCTCCAAATAAAGATCTCTTTAGGAAATTGCCTCTGTTTAGCTTTGGTTTTTTGAAACATCCATCAAAAGGGGAAAGGGATTGAGTTAATGAGTGCTTGATTTTTATTTGTTTTCTAGGCACTTTGACTCACACTTTTTAAAAATGTTCTTTTCTCTGACACTTTCCTTACTTGGAAACTACCAGCCTGAATCCTGCTCCACTGAAACACTTTCTCCAGTTATAGTCTTCCTAGCCTGTGGGGTTTATGTTTCTGTTTAAGGCACCTATATTTCTTTGAGAAAAGTTTGGGAAAGCAGAAAGAGAAAAAAAAAATAAGTGATTAGTATTGTAAGTAGCACTGTATCTGAGAAAACTTACCAAATGTTTGTGGAAGACAATGAAAGGGTACAAAAGCAAAGGATTAGAGATTGAATATTCCTTATCCAAAATGCTTGGGACCAGAAGTGTTTGATTTTGGATTTTTTCAGATTTTGAAATGTTTGCATTATATTTACCTGTTGAGTATCCCAAATCCTAAAATCTGAAGTGCTCCAAGGAGCATTTCCTTTGAGCATCATGTCAGGGCTCAAAAATTTTCAGATTTTGGGACTTTTTGGATTTGGGAGCTAAACCTGTGATAGATTTCTTTTTCCCCTACTATCTCACAGTGGACTCTGTTTTCCTACCTGGCATGTCTCTTTCCCAGCTTTGCTTCACCCTGCTACAGGCCTTTTTCCATTCTGTACTCTCTTCATGAACATACTTCCTTCGGCCTGCCATCGACAGAGCTCAAGTCTTAACTCTTATATTTAACTTTATCCACTCCTCCCAGACCAACTCATCTTCTCCTTTTCTAAACCCTGATATGCATATGTGTTAGTACCTCCTTAGTTCCTAGTTGAAATTTGCAAAGTTTCTGGAAAACCTATGAGGGCCTATGATTTTTTTAAAAAGAGAATTACTATACAGTGATGAATTTCACTCTTCATTTCTTAGGAAGCACTACCAGTTTCTTAGGTATTAGACATGGCCTGATGAGTAAACTAGTCTAAAAATATGCATGCGCTTCATTCCAAAGAATTCGGTCCTGGAGAGTACAAGGTGCAACAGATGGTAACTGCACCAGGAACAGCCACCCCATCTCAGCCCCTCCCCTGAGCCCAGTCTTTCTGAGCACACCCAGTCATTTTGGTCAGTGCCTTGCTTCACCATTACTTCTTCGGATTCTGTTTTTTATATCCCTGGAATAACACTAGTGACAGTGTAATACTCTTTTGCAGGATCAGCCTCTTATATTCCCACAAAGATTAGTCGAAACTGAGATTTGTTGTGAGGAGTGTTAGACCAGCTATTAAGTCTGTCCTCACCCTCCATTAATGCAGTCTGCTGAGAGCATTCAGTGCTTTAGGAGCTGGATACTTGAAAACAGTTTCATATGTTGTTGTCTGGCCCCTCTCTCCATGAGACAGTGCCCTTTAGTGTTTTAGATGGAGAGGCAAACTTCTTTCTAGTCCAGCAACTCATCTATTTTATAGAAACTGTGATATAAATAAAATTCAATCTTGACCACCTCTGTACCTTCACCCACCATCCCCTGCAGAATGCTCCTGGGGACAAGGACACATATTGGCTCCAAGAATGTAGTCAATTGAGAATTCACGGAAGAGCTAAGAGGTGCTTCTGTGGCTGTAAGAGTATTATCTTCATTTATGTAATCTTGAATGTGTCACTTGTTTTTGTGGGTAACAGTCATAGTCAAGACCAAAGATAATCAGAACAGGTGTTTTTAAAATGAACTTCCTGCATGTCTTTGCCAAAACTCTTTGAGTATGAGATCATGTGCAATGAGCAGTCTTACTGCTTTCGATGTATCGGTGGGGAGGATATGCCTGTCATGGCTCTGGGAGTTTTGATTATCTAATTTTAAGCTTGTTTTATTAATGTGAAAATATAGGCAGACAGTTTTTCTCGCTATACTCAGATTCACAGATTTCCAATCAAAGCAGAACTATTAAGTTACCTCTCTTCTAAAAAGCAGACCTACTATAGAGTTGCAGTTTTACAAGGTGAAAAGAGTTAAGGAGATGGATGGTGGAGATGACTGCAAAATATTATGAATGTATTTAATATCACTGAACAGTATACTAACTTTTAAGTACCACTTATAAGCAATTAACATGGCAAATTTCAAGTTGGTGTACTTTACCAGAATAAAAATAATGACGTTTTTTAAATTAAAAAATAAATAAAAAGACAAATAAAAACAGCCACAAAAAGATTTTGTTTCTTCCTTCTATCACCAAGTGTGCTGCTTCACATATAACAAGTGTTCAAAAAAGTGTTCTATGTAAGTAAATAAATGAGTGCCTACAGTGGTTTCAATAAGCTTGTTTTATGTGTGCAGAAGGACTGTTGAATATTTTGAACTGAGTAATGGGCAGAAGTTGTGTTAGCTTTCCTTTCCTAGCATCCTGGTGACTGATTACTTCAAATAATGAATACCACACTTCAGGAATAAGATTGTCAAACAGATAGAACTGAATGCCCATTCTCTTTCCAAGATATTTGCAAACAACAGTCCTCTGTCTCTTGGTTTTCCTGCTTCTTAGATGCTCAGCCTACAGAAGGAGAAAGAGAAATCTGGAACCAAATCAGTGCCGTCCTTCAGGATTCTGAGAGCATCCTCGCAGACCTGCAGGCCTACAAAGGCGCGGGACCAGAGATCCGAGATGTATGCCAATGATAATACTAAACCAACTGCATGCTGGGAGGAGGCAAGAAAACCACATACACACATGCACACACACAGGCACATACACAGTAAGATTAAGTAACAACCCTAGTGTTTCCTAAAGTACTGGGAAGAACAGGAAGGGTAGTGTATCCTTTTAGAAATGTATGAATGTCCTCTTTTAATCCAGTACATTAATCTGAGCACACAGTGCTATAGATCTTGTAAAATATTATCCATTCTTTCTCAGACATAACATTTGATATTGCAGGACTCACATTAAACAATAATGTGTCATCATATTACTTCATTTAAAAGAAACATATATATAAAGTTTATGGACAACAGTTGAAATATGAATCATGAAGTCTGGGTTGACATGTACTTTCTAACATTTAGTAATGATTTTGGCAGGTTCCACCAGTGTCACACACAACAGCCAAAGACCACTTCACTTTCTAAAGACCGTCAGATTAAATGTCTTATGAGATTAAAAAGAATTAATGGAAAACAAAACAACAACCAAAACAAAAAAGAAAATAATCAATTTGGCTATTGAAACTTCGCAATGTATTAAAAGCAAGGAACTTCACATGCCTTTTATTTAAAAGCATTACTTTTGTGGCTATATCAACACACACACACACACACACACACACACACACACACACACACCCTACTGCCACTGCCCCTGCCCCATCCTTTTGAAAAGAACATCACTACCATCATAATCCTCAAACTGCTGAAACACAGACAAGACAGCATTTCTAAGAAAGTAATAGTCTATGAAGAGGTTGTTTTTCTACTTAGAGGTCATTGTTTAATTTGGGTAACATTACAAACTGGCAGAAATTAATATACGTTATAGAGAAAGGAAAATATCTACAGAATTTGTACTTATAATGAGCACTAACTGCTTTAGAATCAAACGATGATGGGCAGGGCTGGGTTTCTCCCATGTTAGGTGTGCGCTTTTTAAACATTCAAGATAACAAACAAGTAAGATGACTCAAGATCTAATTTTAAAGCCATTTGCTTTGTATTCAAGTGCTAAAATTTCCACTCAAAATGAGAATCTTGTGGGACAGTTCAATGATCTGATGTTGATTTAAGTAGTATGTATTAGCTAATTACAGCGGGGATTGTGTTTTTTAACAAACATTTTTTCTCAATCTTAAGGCATTTTGATGTGGAACCTATTGCTTTTTTTTGAAGAGACAGTTCTACCATGTTTTTTGTAGGCAATTCAAAACCCCAATGACATTCACCTTCAAGAAAAAGCTTGGAATGCGGTGTGCCCTCTAGTTGTGAGGCTAAAGAGATTTTACGAGTTTTCCATAAGACTAGGTGAGTATGTATTTAGAGTTTTCATGTCCCACATGTGAAGTTCTGTTTTGGTGTTTGAGAAGGTATTGGGAAGAGTGTGGCATTTGGAAAATGCCCCACATCCATGTTCTCTGCCTTGGAGAGGCCATTCATGAACAATTCTTGTCATTTTCATTTCTTTCAATCTACCCCAACGTTTCTTCCCCTAAAATTATTGGCACATTTAGAGTGTCTCTACTAGTGGGTATCTTTTTGGGTTCTGTTCTCATCTATGTCTAAATCTTTATAGTTTTATTATAAACTAATCACATTTCTGAATAACAGAGAAGCTGGAAGATACAAGTTACCTACCTATTAACCCAGAAAGAACTTGCTTGACTGGACTCATACGATAAATTCAACATAGAAAAATACAAGAAAAACAAACATAATGTTCTTTCTTTAAGTTTAAAAAAATAATCAAAATTGTGCAAGTACAGGATGACTTTGTAGAAGCAAGAGTAATGCCAAGCCTTGCTGGCTGTAGGCTCACTGTGTCCAGCAATGTGATATAACCACTGTCCTAGCAGTAAAGCTAGAGAATGTTTGATGAGATAATATAGTGTATGTAGGATGGAGAAGGCAGTAGTCTTGTTCTGCTCTACTTTTGCTGTAAAACAAATGCCACCGTTAAGAGAAAAACAGGAACTGAAAGACATTGGGGGAATAATGACCTTGAAATTGAGAAGACCAGAAGCTAAGACCAAGGGAAGTAGTTGAATGAACCAAACCAGTTTTATAAGAAGAGATGGCTTCTGAAGACTCTCAGATAGAAGAGGGATCAACTTCTCTCTCTGCTTCCTCAAAGGCTATTTCTAGGTCCAATTCACTGAAATCCTAAGGAGCCAAATTTTGACTCAACAGAAGGAAAAAACACCCATCAGTCAGAACAGGCCAAGGTAGAACTGACTGTCTCCAAGGACCGAGTGTTTCATAGATGGAAATATTTTAAAAGGCTAGAGGCATTCTTTATAAAGATGCTGTAAAAGACATAAGAACCATATAGAGCAGATGTCAGCAAATTTTTATTAAAGTGCCAGTTAGTAAATATTTTAGAATTTATGGTCTGTTCCTGTCTTTTTTGCAACTGTTTTCAACTCTGCCATCATAGCACAAAAATGACCCTAGTCAATACACAATGAGAATGTCTATGTTTTAATAAAACTTCATTTGCAAAAACAAGTGATGAGCCAGATTTGGCCTATGGGCCACAGTTTGCCAACACCTGCTATAGAAGATTAGTTAAATGACTCCATGCTGTTAGAAATTTACTGAAGAGGCCAGGCCAAGGTGAGAGGATTGCCTGAGCCCACGGGTTCAAGAACAGCCTAGGCAACTTGGTGAGACCTCATCTCTATAATAAATCAAAAAATTATCCAGGTGTGGTAGTACATGCCTGTAGTTCTGGCTACTTGGAAGACTGAGGTGGAAGGATCACCTGAGCCCAGCAGGACGATGCTGGGATCGCTGTGAGCATGCCGCTGCACTCCAGCCTGGGTGGCGGAGTGAGACTCCAACTCAAAAAAAAAAAAAAGAAAAGAAAAGACATTGACTTGCATAGAAAGCTCTTCAGAGTAGTGAGACTATTGCAAGAACAATAATGGAGGTAAATATGGCAATGGGTTTGTAGAAAAATATTCCTAGAATTAGGTTAGACTGTAGATGTAGAGCAAAGCTAATTGGGACCAGAAGTCTTTCTCCGCAAAAGCAGGTAATGTGGCCCATGTGTTTAGGGCTGCCATCTCCTCTCATCCTGCAACCTGAATGGCTGTCTTGTGCACATGACCCACAACCACATACTTGTGGTTTTCTAATAGTGTCAGGAATTGGGACTACTAAATATGTGAGGGTTCAGCTGAATTTACAGAGATATTTACAAACATGGTGGCCACGGGAAGTTTCTGCAGGGGAGGCAACCTGCTCTGGCATGTGGAATTCTTCCTCTTCCTCATCCACATGCAGCACAAGTCTTACAGTTGTCGGGAAGACTCAAGTAGGTTACTTCTGAGATTGTTAATTGAGGCTGATAATTGTGCTTTTTGAAGGATCTCAGTGGGCCACCTCCAGTTTATCTATACGTCCTCTTGACTTGCAGAAAAAGCTCTTCAGAGTTTATTGGAATCTTTGACCTGTCCGCCCTACACACCAACCCAACACCTGGAAAGGGAGCAGGCCCTGGCAAAGGAGTTTGCGGAAATTTTACATTTCACCCTTCGATTTGACGAATTAAAGGTTAGGCCACATGTGCTATGGAAATTTAACACACTTTTGCTGAGTACCTACTGTTTACAGCTACTCTGTTAGTGCTGTGGGGTGGGTGGATAGAGAAATGAGTAAGATGTTGTTTCTTCCCCAGAGAGACATATAATGTGGTGAGAATTTGCATTCCATGTGGTAAAAGTAATTTAAGATGATGATTTGTATATGGAAATTTAAAATCTGCCAAATGAAATCAGAGAAAACCTTTTCAAGTGTCTGTTCCTCATTGAGAATAAATATACTTTCCCTGAAATCTAGCCCACATTAAAAAAAAAAAAAGAGGCATATTTTAAAATGATGAAGCTTTGGGTCCTTATTTTTAACCAGAAGTTGCTTTGACTTTTGTACAACAAAGAGAAGTCCTGGCATATTTAGAAAATCTAGTGTCTGGGCTCCTAATGCATATCCTCCATCTGATGCTGAGACGTGACCTTCTTTACTCTCTTCTGAATTTCAGATGAGGAACCCGGCTATTCAGAATGACTTCAGCTACTACAGAAGAACAATAAGTCGCAATCGCATCAACAACATGCACGTGAGTCCCTGGGCCACCTTGACCTTTGCACCTTTCTTTGTGGCTGTCTTCATTTCTGCATCAGGCAGAACATGGAGAGAAGACAGCATCCTTGTTCATAATTCAATTTTCCAAGGAGAGTATTTGGGGATTTTGACTTTCTCTTTATAATTGCATCTTCTCTTATTTTATCAGCTAGACATTGAGAATGAAGTCAATAATGAGATGGCCAATCGAATGTCTCTCTTCTATGCAGAAGCCACACCCATGCTGAAAACCCTTAGCAATGCCACAATGCACTTTGTCTCTGAAGTAAGTGAAGTTGAGCAACAAAGTACTTCTTAATTGCACATAGAGCTGCTATCAGGGCTAACATGCACTTGTGTCTCCCATTTAGAACAAAACCCTGCCAATAGAGAATACCACAGACTGCCTCAGTACGATGACAAGTGTCTGTAAAGTCATGCTGGAAACTCCGTAAGTTAAACCAGAAGTGTATTCATGGTTGAGTGTACACCAAACCAGGGTCTGTTAAGATGATGATGATGATGATCATGAAGAAGGCGTTTACCACTTGGGTCAACACACTAAAGTTTACGTGTATATTATGTGCTTTAATTTCATTAAAAAAAAAACACCTCTGAGGGGTAGGTGCCAGTACCTCCATTTTTATAACTGAAGAAGCTGAGGCTGAAACTGGTTGATTGACCTCCCAAAGATTGTGTAGCTTATTAGATGACAAAACCAAGACTCAAATGAAAGATGCTGTAGAAGATGTGTAATAACCAATTAGAGGGGTGTGTTAAATGACAGAATATCATTGTAAATATGAGGGGAGGACCCCCAAAAATCTTGAATTTTCTTTTGGAAGGTGATCCCCTTTTAGGAAAAAAGGACTTTTTCCTTTGGATCAGTCAACCAAAGATTTATCTGGAAGTTTTGATAAGGTTGCGTCACAATTTGTGGAAGAAATGTCCCGAGTTGTGGCAAATGGATGAATGGTTCTTCACCATGACAACGCGCCTGCCCACACTATGCTGGAGTGTTCAGCAGTTTTTGATCTACCCTCCCTATTCACCCAATCTCGCCCCAAATGACTTTTTGTGTTTCCCTGGATGAAAAAATCCCTCAGAGGGAAATGTTTCTCTGGTGTGGAAGAGGTGAAACGTAATACAACAGAAACACTAAAAGGCATCAAAATTATGAGTTCAAAAAACTGTTTTGAGCAATGGAAAAAGCACCTTGATAGGTGTATTGCATCAAATGGAAATAACTTTGAAGATGACTGAAGTTTAAACATGTAAGAATAAATAAATTTTTTATAAATAAATTCCAGGTGTTTTAGTCCCCCCCTCATATATTGTAGAGAAGATTTGAGAAAGGGTTTAGAATCAAAACTAGAAGTGGTAAGACTGTTTCAAGAGTAATAATAGAGATCTATCTCCCTCTCCCTGTCCCTTTCTGTCTCTGAAGTTTTTTTGTATACCTGACCGAGTTATTAGTTGCTAGACTTATAAATGGTTGAGAATACTGAAGATGAAGCAGCGTGGTAATGGAAAAATCTGTACTCAGACATCTGAGTTCCACTTATGTCTGTAGTCCCTACTGTGCCTATAAATAACTGGTCTGACCTCCCTGAGCCTTGGTTTCCTCATCTAATCAAGTTCCCATAATGCCATGTACTTTTCAGAATGCTTGGGAAGACCAAAGGCATCAAGAGTGCCTTACAAAATTTGATGCTCTGTTCAAAAGTAAGATGGCATTAGTTTCAAATATTTTACTTATACCAAAGTTAAGATTTATTCCAAGAGAGAAATAGTAATCATCTTCATTGTGGAGTTTATTCATAAAGAGATAGATGCTAAGAAAGACTCTAGAATTGGCCTGAATTATCTGAATCATCAGGGACCCTGTCAAGGTAAGTGAACAAAATTTAAACTCTACAAATACTTTCAGCTCAGTGAATGATACATAATTTTTTTAAAGCTGTCTTTGACAATCCAATTCAATCTACAGCCTGTGTTTTAACAAAGGAAGTTACTCCGACTAGAGACATGATAGCTGCTCTGTAGAAATGAGCCTGATTCTTTTTCTCTGTAATGAAGCCATTACTCTCTATAATCTTGGACAGCCAGAGGGACCTGCAATAAAATATTCAAGATTGATGGGTGGGGGAGTGATATACTTGATGAGCTGGCCCACTGAAGGGCAGAAGAGAAGGGATTTACTGCCCTTTAATTTACCGTATTTTCACACTGAATTGCTGGTTGTTGAATAAATTCAAGGAGAATTATCATGAGTTTCTTCAAGAGCATATTAACCAGTTGTTCAGGTCTGGGATTGTTTTCAAGAGGATTGGAGGCGTTTAAGTAGCCAGTTGTAGAACCAAAATGTATGTGCTCTGACAAGGAAATGACACCGCTGCCATTTCTTCTCTCTTCCAGGGAGTACAGGAGTAGGTTTACAAGTGAAGAAACACTGATGTTCTGCATGAGGGTGATGGTGGGGGTCATCATCCTCTATGACCACGTGCACCCTGTGGGAGCTTTCTGCAAGACGTCCAAGATCGATGTAAGAATAGCTGTAAAATGTGCTTTCCATATAAGAGCACACAAATGTGGCCAAACACTCCTTGCTTCTCTTCCTCTGGCCTCTATCCCCAACTGAGAGTGATCTTTCCAAGATGCAAAACCCATCATGGTAGCTCTTCTCAGAGCAAGATGTCCAGGCTTTTTCATGTGCTTAGGACAAAATATCCAACCTCAAATGCTTTTAGTGGAGCTGAGCAGATGAACAATCACTTTGCTGCAAGCTGCCCCTTTAGTTGCCCAGTGTGCCATACACATAGATGGATTCTATTTTATATGTGTCTAATGTGAAAAGAGTTGGAAGGTACTGGATTAATCCCAAATGACCTTCTAGCTTCCCCTCCTATCATGTCTTACCTGTTACTCCACCCAATTTCCATGCCTTTCCTTGCCATTTGTACATAGGTGAGCCCTTTCCCCTGCCCAGAGCACGCTTCCTCTTTTTCTCTGATTGGTGAATTCCTTTCAGACATTCTTCAAATGCCATACCGTCTAGGAACACTTTCCTGCATGTGTCACTCCTTCTTGCTCCCCTGGTCCCCAGAGCACTTCGCATTTTGTACTTTCTTCCTCCTTTACAGACTGCTTTATGGACAGAGTCTATGATACACACAGCTACTATCTATCCTACCGCCTAGTCCAGGACCAACGCATGGCATGCTCAACACATACTCTGTAGAGTTGTTGCTGAATGAAGCAATGAAATGAATGAAGATAATTGGAAAACACATGATTTTGTTGTGCAGATGCTTTCCTGTTGATGTGGGATACAGCACACCTCCTCTTAACCCAGCATTTACCTGCAGCCTCAAATCAATAGCGCAACCCATGTACTCATTTAAAGCCTTTTAAGTGCAGAATAGAACCTCCTGGTACTAACCTATTCTGACATGGCTAATTCTAGATAGCTCTCTGTGTTCACTCATCTGCACAGAACAATGTCCTAATGCTCTAGCCCTGTGCAAGAGAAAGTCTGCGTGCCTGGGGTGGGGTGGGGGGTGGGGTGGGAATAAATCTGAAGAATACAAGAAAATTTATCAACAAACAATATAATTCAGATTACTCACTTTGGGGTTCTGGGTTCCTAGCATAGTTAGGCATGGTTCTTCATGGAATCTTTATGATTTTTTAAGTAATTATTTCTATTTACCAAGAAAAGAAATATTTTAAAATTTTTTGACATGTAGGAAATCAAATTATAGACAATGAAATGTATCTGTAATAACCTCGCCACAAAGGACCACTGTTAATTCATCAGCATAAGTGTGTACTTTCTTTTTGTGTAGATGCTTGTGTGATGTGTGTGTGGATGAATTTAACAAATTAGGACACTGCTATACATGCTATCTTGAAACGTTTTTCATTTGCATAACAGTATATTATGGGCATTTTTATACCAATAAATATTTTTATTGTATTATTTGTGAGGCTTTAATATTTTCATACTGTAGATTGGGTATGAATAACTCTATGAATAACTCTATAAATATCATTTGAATATGGATTCAGTTTATTACCTGGTACTCATATGACACTCTTATTTACCATAGTCATTTGTTAACTTGTCATAGATTCAACAATTAAAAATTGCACTGGGTTCAATTATGCCTTGTAGTCCTAACCTTTAAAAAGCTTGACTTTACATATAATTTACCGAGTCTTTCTGTTGAGATTGTAAATAGTGTATTGTGTTAAATATTTGCAAATAGTCTTGATGAAGTCTATTTTCATTCACACAGGTTGCACTAAGAATGTTCTGTTCATATTGAAGTTAGCAACTTAGGTTGTTCATATTGAACAAACTAATAAAGGCTTGTTCATATTGAGACTCTAAGAAAGTTTCAGGTTTACCAAGCATAGAATATATTTGAGACAGGCTTATTTTATTTTATATATATTTTTTTGATGACATAGACTCCCTCTACATCCTAATTTGCTTTCAAGTCAGTGGTTATAACGAATGGGTTTATAAATCTTTAGGGTGTTCGCATCAACTGTGAAAACACGAGTATCTATTTGTGAGGCCCTGGAAGAGGCACTGTACTTGCACATCTGAAGGGCATGCCTTGGAGTGCAGAAAAGATGTATATTGAGCTCTGGAAACCCAAGGCGGGAGAAACTCATTCTGCTGAAGAGTAGAAACACAGGGTGATGTTTGAAGTGGTCCTTGAAGAAGGTATAGGATTTTCCCAAAGGGAAAGAGGGAAGGAAAAATATTCCAGGAAGAGGGAATCATTAAAGCACTCACCAAGGCCCCAAGGGTATGAGCCATTTAGAGAATAGAAGTTAACCTTGGTGCCAGGAAAAACATGATAGGGTGAGAAGGTGTTTTCAAATTAATTCCATAGAAACTCATGAAATGTCCCAATAAGGTGTTACTCTTTAACCCCTTTTATCATCCTGGACTTTACCCAGACCCCACTTCCTATGGACACCTGAAATATGGCCCACCCCAAACTAAAGTTTCTCCCTTCCCTGCAAACCTGTTCCTCCTTCTGGGCTCCTGTCTCAGGTTTTTCACCCTCCTCCAACTAATTTCTAAGCCAGAGCCTAGAGCTGTCCCTGGGAATCTAGAACCGTTTTCTTCACCCCCATACCTTAGTCACCAAGTTCTATGGAGTTGACCTTAGATCAGCTCTTCCTGCTTTTTGATGCCTGCTGCTCCTCCCCCAATTCACAACCTCAAGGGCTTTCCCTGACCCTCCTCTTTCCATTCTTGTTTCCTTCTTGTCCCTTTCCGTAATGGCCACATCACTAAACTGTTTAACACTTAGCAATGTTATTTTTCTACAGGTAAAAGCCCCCAACTCCCCAACAAGCTATTAAATCCACACTGAATCTGGTCCTAAGTGCATCCTTGATGGCATCTTTTTATTTTCGCCCACAGCTTTAATCATCCTGAAATGAAACTAGAAATTCCCAGACAGAACCAACTGCTCTCTACCCCCTTTCATATCTATGCCCTTCCTGCCCCATGGGCATGGTTTGCAAATCACTTATCACACTATGACAATAAACTATAGGAGAGGGACAAATCCTCTGCATCCCTGGGCCTGATGCCATCCCAGGCCTGGGGTGACACAAAGCAGGTATGCCTGTGGCCTCTCCTACTCCTGTACCCATGACAGACATCTCTAATCAGCCATGACATTCTTTCTTGATGAGCCTATAATGACACCCAAAAGATTCTCAACACTGTTCCTTGACTTCCTCCATCAATCTATCAGGGTCTATCAGACCTTTAAGATAAAATCTTTTGACATACCAGAAGTATACTCACAGAAAATGTTTTTGAGCAACCATTATAAAAAGTAACCTCATCTTAGCATGTTCAAATCTAATACATATAGCGCCCGAACAGCTGAGTTTAAAATGAGTCATTGTCTTCTTTGCAGAAAGATTCTTACTTTGCCAAAAGACACTCCAGGATATGCATCATATAATGTGATCTATATAAAGTTAGTTTTTATACACAGCCCAAATTATGAGTCAGTTTTGTTCCAAGGGCACAAAAAACTAAGACATTTGCGTAGATTCATGCAGATACTACACAAGCAAGCATGGATGAAATCCAGGCACTGGGCCCCATGAGGTTCACATTTTTAACAATTGTCCTTTTCCAGTCCTTGAAAGATGGTTAAGACAGACCTACATCGCCAGGAGTTCTGGGTCTAGTGAGAGAGACAAATTAATCTGGCCATTAAAATCTCCAATGTTCTCTGATTAATGCCAAAGTCGCACTGGTAACACAAAGAGGTGGTGGTGTTTACTTCCGTTTTGTGAGAGTTGTCAGATCAGAAGAGACTTCCTGGAATTGTTCTACTTCAGCTGGGTCCTAAAATAATTGTTAAGGGCTTGCCAATCAAACAGCTAAAGGAGAGAAAGCATTCTGGGCAGCAGGATGGCATAAAGTTATTGGATTTCCATTCAGTAAATCTCAGCTGAGCATCAAGTAAAGAGAAGCCCCCAGTACTTGGCTCCAGAGTACAAGACCAAAAAATTAATTTCTCAAGTCTTTGTCCCTAAATGTCAGGCAAGTAAAATGTACAAGAGCAGTATAGTATGAAAACTGGCAATAATTATAATCATACAGAACCTTCTAGAAGACCAGAGCAGTAACTCACCAGCCTGCAGAGGTAGTGAAGACAGTTGATCATTTTCGTGTTGGATTTCAATGGGCAGAAATGATGTGATATTGTTATTGATAGGTGTTGTTATGGATGGATATTAGCATGGACAGTATTACTAAGATATTAACAGAACATTGCGCTTTTTCCTCCTAGATGAAAGGCTGCATAAAGGTTTTGAAGGAACAGGCCCCGGACAGTGTGGAGGGACTGCTGAATGCCCTCAGGTGAGCTTCAACTCTGTTTCACTCACATGGGGCAGCCAACACTTCAGGGCTGTTGCGAATTTAAATACTGCTGGGGAATCAATGGGGAGAGCACCAAGCTTAACCCCTTGCATGTTTTAACAAATTGACTCTCTCCAGCAACCTATTGAGGTCAGCATCATTTTTATCTTCCCCTTTGTACAGATGGAAAAAATTGAGATTTAGAAAAGTTTTAATAACTTGCCAAAAATAATATAGTAAATGGCCAAGCTAGGACCTAAACCAGGGTCTCAGTGACTCTATAGGTCACAGTCCTAACTCTCGACTTTGTAGTTTCTGAGGACTCTTCCTCCGAAGAAACTTCCAGGGTCTCACTTACCCTCACCAGTGATTGCCAAACCTGGCTGCATGTGAAAATTATGTGGGAAGCTTTGGGAAACAGTTGATGCTCAGACTCTGACCCTGACCAAATCAACCAGAATCTATGGGCGAGGGACTCAGTCATCCTTTTTGTGTTTGTTTGGTTGTTTGTTTATTCTAAACCCCCCCCCCCCAGGCGATTCACATGCAGCCACAAGAACTGAGAATCCACCTAAATATGTGGCCAGCTCTGGCATGTCACAGCTCCTCACTGCTAACAAGTAATGCTCAGGGAGCTGCCTCTTCCCAGAGAGGGGATTCTTATTTATTTTTATTTTTTGCTATGACACCCCCACGAATTTGTAAATATTCCAAATCTGCATTGTGAACTGGAAGGTTTATGGTCTCTTGATTTCCCACTCAGTGTTGTGCTTGCAGGAAGCATTCAGTAAGTGTAAGTGTAATGAATCAGTAATCCTCTACCTATGTACAACACATTTTATACTGTACTTCCAACATGGTCTCATTTCGTTATCACAACTTAGAGAAGTAAGACTGGTCTGTTTTCCCTATTTACTAAATAAGGAAACTGAGACACACATGAAATGAACAAGATAAACACCAGAGTTGATGCTATTTTGCCAAGTTGCTGAGTCATCATCCCTTAGAACAGTTGTAGATATGATATTAATATAAAAGCCTTCCAGATTCTATGGGTAAACCAAAGTTTTCTCCATTGGTGTCCATTTCACACCCACCTAACTTTATATGCAAAGCAAATAGACTTTAACTTCTGAATTTTTTGAACTTTCCAGCTTTATTTAGTCAAACAAAACACTGTACTAGACCATGAGTCCCTTCTGAATGTTGGAATTTGTGTCTCCTGGAGGCACGGTGGAGTTGGGCACAGGCTTTTGAGAGAGCCAGATCTAGGTTTGAATCAGAAATCACAATGTGTTCACATATCTCCAATCATTAGCTTTATGATCTGAAATGGGTCATCTAACCTCTCTGATTCTCAGTTTTCTCATCTTTAAAATGGAGGCAATTACCTTGCCTTCAAAGGTATTATGAGTGAGATGAAAACTTGCATGCAGTCCCATGACACGGTCGAGGTTTTATTACATATTAATTTATTTCCTTTACATAAAGGATTTTTACATTAGGTTAATGGGAGTCTGCAACTTGTCCTTTTGTTGGTTTTTTACCAATTTTATGCCCCCTAGTGGTGGTAATGAGCGTAAGCATGACCACGAAAGTAGAGAACTATAAACTATCAAGTTTTGGGTATTTTGAAATTTGTGACTCAGTAGGGATTGCCTCGATGGTCAAGATTCTGCACTCAACCATGTGAAGTCTACCTCGCCAAAACATGAGATTGTTCATATCTCCTCTGTGCAACTATTTGATTAGGTAAAAAAATCTACTTGGTTTAATAATCATGATACAAAATTCCTTTGGAAGGAAAAATCAAATATTAAATCTGTCTGAGAATACTGTGAGCATTGAATGGTGGCTCTTTGTCCAAAGAACTGAGCCCATGTTTGATTTATAAATATCAATTGTGTTTCCCAAGGTAAAGATGGGCTGGTGAGTCATTATTGAAGCTTTCAGAGAGCACTGTTTGCACGCTAACCTCTATCATTCTCTTTCCTTCCAGGTTCACTACAAAGCACTTGAATGATGAATCGACTTCCAAACAGATTCGAGCGATGCTTCAGTAGAGCTCTGCTCAAAGAAGAGGATCTATGTGCTGACCTCAGAAGATGTATATGTTTACATAATTTAATACAGATTGATGTTAATACTTGTGTATTTACATAACCGTTTCCTTCTTGTCACCGAAATATATGGACCTTAATTTGTATCCTGACTGACTCAACCCAGCAGAGCATAAATTGACTTGAGAGCCTTACCTTTGATGTCTGAAACGAAAACCCCTTCTCCAAAGGCAAAATTTGGAGACTTTGATCTTTGCTACTGGAGTCCTTTAATGACACCTGTAACAATCAGAAATTCCTAATAGTTTGTAGTAGTGTTTTAATTCTAGGTGTGTTATCTCTCTGGGAATTATAGTTTGTAGAAATACAAAGTATTTGATTTCCTGTGTCGGCTCAGCTACAAGAAATGCAACTGCTATCCTGACAGAGGGAGAGAGGAATCCAAGAAAAATGCATGTGGAGAATCAAACCCAAGTGTCTTGAATTCAGCACGCCCCCTCTCTGTCCTCAGACTGCAAATCACACATGCAACTTTTCTGTTTCCACGTGTTTTATTAATCAGCATATTCCCTTTCTGTCTGTATTTATATACACCCCCAACTTTCCCTTTTAATTTTACAAGAGAAAAATCACCTGTATTCATCAGTTAGTGGGAGAACAACTGGAATAGATAAATGGATGTGCTGTTGCTGCTAGACTGATGAAGGTGGTCGTCTTGGAAGTGGGGGACAGGTTCACAGGGGGGTACCCAAGCAGCAGGACAGCCATCTCTCTGCTTCAGCCCTCACCCTCTGAGGACAGGAAAATGGAGCTCTGGCTGTGAAATTGTAGGTAAGTTTGCCAACCTTCCACATTCCTGTGGAGTGCTGGGTGTATGGCTCCTCCTAATAGGAGTCCTGTTCTCTGTAGATCATTTATATAGGAACAGAGGTCTAGGGTACTTCATTACCAGAAAACTAAAAGGAATTTAGAGAGGAAAAAAATCCATGTTTTCTGGTTCCCTGGTATTTAAAAGGTAGCTCCTTCCCAACCCCACTGCTAGCTTGCTACAGTAAAAAATCTCTGGTTTGGCACCTGGATTTACCCCTAGCTCTACTAGCGATTCATAATGTGATCTTGGGGAATTTGTTTAAGCTCTGTGAGTCTGAATGTCCCTATCTGTGTAATAGGCAGTTAAAACAGACAATCTTCAGGAGGTCTAAGAGCTGACAAAATGACTGACTCCACCCTTCTTCCTTAGTAAGTAGTCCAGTGAGCATCACCCCACCTTATCCTGTTGATTAACAATGTTACATGATCTGCAGTCTTTCTGTCTGTAGATCAGAGCTTAGTTAGAAAGGAATCTTGAAAATCTTCTATTCTGACCCCCAGTGAAAAAATAAGACCCAGAGGATATCGTCATACACGATGCCTTCTTGTGGGATTAAACCCCAGGATGCTTCACTCCTGACTCCATGCTCTTTTTTTTTTTTTTTTAACCATACGGCCTATGAACACACTCTATAAGATGGGACTTGACACTTTTAAATAAATTTCCAGTCTGGCCTATATTCTTACTTGCCTGTTTCCACTAGAATAAAAGAGTCATCCAGACAATTAGTGAATGATAATCCTGGAAGCTGGGTCTGGGCACATCAGGGTTTGGCATAATTTATAACATCCCAAGGAATGAGTTATAAGACGTCATTGCTTTCTGGACTTTAGTGTCAACTGATACTGCCTTGGGTCTCTAAGAAAAGGAGAGAAGTACTTGTTTTATTTTGTTTTAACAAAGAGATGCAGTCAAGGGGCAGAAAAGATTTTCTGGTCTATATCTAAACATCAGTCAACAGAGAAAGGAAAAACTCTTTTTCTTGGAGATTTTTAAGTTGAATAGGTACAGCTGCTTGGATGGAGGGTCTCTCATCAGAAAAGAAATATGCAAGATGGCTTTCAATACCTTTTCCAACCTAGAGATTTTTAAATCCTAGAGGAAGTCAGAAAATGTGGTCACAAAAGGTGAGCAAAATCATTAAATATTCAGCTAAGAAATGTTCTATTTGGCAGGCACGTGTTATGCTTAAGCAACGATTGTCAGGACTAGAAATACAGAAGCACACAATGTTTTTTGGGTCCATTTTTTTTCCTTTATCAGGTGAGGAGATGAAGGATTGAAGAAAGGAAAAGGACTTGCCAGCCACCAAAGGGCTCTTGAGGCACTTGAACCTAAGACGTGTCTATACCACAGCTGCCTCTCAGCTGTCTAAAGAAGAAAATGTTAGGGATTATCTGTCAAATTATATTTATCTCAGAGTAAACAGTTGAGCACATTTATAATTTTAGAGTTTCTGTCAAATGGGATCAAGCATGTGGGAAGGGCTGCTGGCCTGCCCTAATTTAGCCAGACCACCTTGTCTTGAAGCCAAGATTCAGCAGTACATGGATTCTGAAAAGCCCAGGGTCTGAATTGTTGCCTCTGATTATTGGGAGGACAGGTTAACTGAATGTCTGTGATCACTAACAGTTGATGGGCCTTGGGTCCACACCAGAGCTATTGTGGGAGACAAATTCTTTTAACAGAATGTCCCCCAGGCATCAGGAATCCTTGAACAATCACAGGGTTTTTTTCTTCTGTGCTGCATGCACATGTGTCCAAGACTTATGGGTGGTTTAGGGGAAAGTACTAGCCACAGTGTTGACGTCATTGTTAACTATATTTCATATTTGAGGTCTCATTGTTTTCAAATAAACAGTGTTTTCCATGGCTCAGATATTTATTTTTGGGCAAACAACAAGGTAAAAATTATGTTTCTCAGATACATTGCTACTTGGGGATTATAACTCTGTTCTCAGAAACCTTTCATATGCCACCAAGAATTGGTAGTAAAAAACAAGTGAAAATGAATGTTTTGAACTGTGCTGACCCAATAGGGCTGGAGTATTAACAACCAGAAGGAAAGATTTGAATATTACCTTTTAACTATGAGTTAATATCATGTTTGATCAACATTTGCTCCCAGTCATCACCATGATATCAAGACATTAATGATAAACTGAGGTTTCTGATGCATAATCACATTTAAGTAAAAATAATTTCATACTATCCCAAAAGAAAAATAAATCTTATGCAATGTTAGGATTCAATTGTGCAGTAGAATTCAGAGACTTCTTATTCAGTTTTGTATTCTAGACAGCTACAATTTTGTAATGTTAATAATAAACCCTGAAATTTTATCTTAAAGAACCCAAAACTTTGGAACCCCATTTTCCCACTACATCTATTAACATAAAGGCTGTTGCATATACCAAGTCACTTTAAAAATTGTCATATGTTGTTTGCTGAAGTCACTGTAATTTTTTTTTTTTTTTTTGCTTGCTTTGCCTTTTTTTGTACAGAAGTTTTAAGTGTGAAATGAAAATTAAAGTTTGGTACATATATTTAAAAGTACACCTCTATTTTATATGATGCTCCAGGTTGCGAAGGTGATAAGCACATGATTATGAGTTCACATAGATATTTGCTAAACACCTGCTCTGAGGAAACTGCACCAGCTGCCTCTCTACACCTCAGTGTCTTCAAAAACAACATGTAATGCACAAAATGTGCTCCTCTTAGTACCAGCTGCCTCTTGTTCATTTCAGCATTTTCTTTTTTATAATGAACACTTTATTGTTTAAAAAAAAAGGCAGAAAATGAACAGAGACATGAGTGATATCTAGAGATGCATGAGACCTACTTGTCCAGTGATTCTAAGAAACCCTAATAAATGATCTTTTATTCCTTTTTTAGTGCAGTAGCACTTTATAGATTTGGCAAGATCAGCAAATAACCTATTCCATGTAAGTACATTTTTCAGACAATATAAGCACTGAAATAGTTCTTTTATCCAACAATGGAGCCTTCCTAGAGCATTACTTTTAATCCCTGCACTTCTGAAGCTGATCACCTGAGACCTAATTGTGTGTGTTCTCAATGGCTCAGAATCTCCAAGAGAGACTTTCCATGATGCTGTGTGCAAAAGACAAGGGCACAATCATTAGTATTATTTTGGGGCACAAAGATAAATGAAGTGGGAATTTCTGCAAACTGACGAATGGATAAGTTTAAATAACCACAAGCTAGAAGGAGAGAAATGCAAAGAGGCTAAAGACTGTGTGTGTGTGTATGTGCATGCACCAAACTAAAGGGTGTGGAGAGTCAAAAGTCATGAAAAAATGAGGAATAGGGTGGACCCCCCAAATTGGAATTTACTTACACAAAATCATGTATTATTTTAACATATCTAAATTTTAGTCACCTTCAAAGTACTCTCCATTTGATTCAATACACCTATCAAGATGCTTTTTTCTCTGTCAAAACAGGTTTTGAACTAGTTAATTTTGATGCCTTTAGTGCTTCTGTCATTTTTTATTTCACATCTTCCACATCAGCAAAACGTTTCCCTTTGAGGACTGTTTTTCATCCAGAAACAAAAACGTTAGTCAGGGTGAGATCAGGTCAATAGGGAGGGTGGAGGACAGGGTCATGCTGTTTTTGGTTAAAAAAAAAAAAAAAACACAAAAAACTGCTGAACACTCAGCCCAGTGTGGGCAGGTGCATTCATCATGAAATGGGCAAATATTGAAATAATCTCCAAAAAAAGTTCGCTGAAGCT
Source organism: Carlito syrichta (assembly GCF_000164805.1). NCBI lineage: Eukaryota > Metazoa > Chordata > Mammalia > Primates > Tarsiidae > Carlito > Carlito syrichta. The sequence continues at coordinate 125,558 of NW_007233332.1, read as the reverse complement.
AAACGCAGCCTCTCAGAACAACATTAGCTGGCACGCTGATGCAGATTGGTTCATAGAACACTTACCTAATGGGGAAAGCCTACACTTCAAGAAGCATGCCCACCAAAAGATAACTTGGGGTTTTTTGTTGTTGTTATTTCCCCTCCTCATATGTGTGATTGTCAAGAGGAATACAGGTAGTGGGGATGTGTGATTCAGAATACCCTTCATGTCAGCCATAATGTTGGCTGTTACTCAGGGTTGTCACGAAAGAATGAGGATGAGGAGCTCTGTGAATATTTGCAATCTGTATTCACACCTGATTTAATCCTTTGGCTGATCAGCGAATAGATAGAATTTCTAGGTGTTTGCTGTTTGAAAGGTTTACATTATATTTGGTTATCACAACTATAGTGACTACTTACATAATGCTAAATAATATTGGTCAATTTGTTTAAGCTACTCATATTCATTAATACATTAGTCCATCCAGTACCCAAATCCTGATGGAGACTAGTCTAAAACTGCACTAACATCACCCTCATGGTAGCTCTTACACAGTAAATAGAGGTCTTGGCTGCTCTGCTTCATTCAAAAATCAAACTCCAATGAAGAGTAATTTTCTGCCCTGGTCCCCTCAAGTACCTGAGGTTGTATCTTTGGTGCTCTAGTCCTTCCCTTGCTTGTTTCTCTTTCACAAAAGTCTGGAAATCCTGGAACTTGTGTAAATGAATGTTCTGAAAATATGTTCTGCAAAATGCCTTCATTAGAATGCCATTTGAAATTGTGCTGGCTGGGTGTGGTGACTCAAACCTGTAATCCCAGCACTTTGGGAGGCCTAAGTGAAAGGGTTGCCTCAGCCCATGGATTCAAGACTAGCAACTTGGCAAGACCTCATTTCTACAGCAAATCAAAAAATTAGCCAGCCATGGCAGTGTGCACCTGTAGTTCCAGCTACTTAGAAGGCTAAGGTGAAAGGATTGCCTGAGCCCAGCAGGTCGATGCTGGGGTGACCATGAGTGTGCCACTGCACTCCAGCCTGGGTGACAGAGTGAGACTCCAACTCAAAAAAAAAAAAATTGTGCTATGTAGTATTTTAGATCAATCTTAGAATTCAGTTTAAAAGTGTGTCTTTGGGGGACAGTTTTTGAAAACTCACTTAAGAAAGTCTTTTCTCTATGAAATCTTCTTTTCTCCTATCAAATCTCACACTTCCAGATTCTTCCTGCTGTTGGCCTGAATTTTATGTTTATTTTTAAATTTTCCTAGTTTGCGCCATGGCAGGCTTTGTTTCAAGTTGGAAGCTATATTTTACTAAGCATTTCTAAACCACCTGAGAGCTAAAGTTATCAGTGCTGTGATTTGAGGACCAGAAGTTTTAGGATGCTCCTTAAACCTTGAAGAACATGCTTCTAGAACATGTCAGGAGAACTTGGGGGAGGCTATTACATAATTTTCTTCCAAATGTGGACATATTTGAAAAGATAGTTTTCCTCTTGCATGAGAGAAATAATACACTCACTACACGGAAAAGCAAGGGTGCCTGTGTTATATGCAAAGGCAGGTGGAAAGAATGAGACAGACCATTCATGGAAAGGATAGAAAGCATTAGGCTAAGTCAGGTGAGGATTTGTTATCTCCCAAATGTGCCCTGGACATTATTACTCCCATGACACTATCATTAATGCACATTTTCTTCCTCTCCATCTGTTTGAAGTCCACCTATACATAAAGGCTTAGGTCATTCTCCACTTTCTCCATGAAGTCTTTCCTAACTACCTCACCCATGCTAATACTCTCTCCTGGATCCCTAATGCATTTAACTTATTTTATACTAAACATAGGCCACTTTACAGCACTTGAGATATATTTGTTTTTTTCCACCAGATTTTGAATTCTTCAGGGCACAAAATGAGTACCTTAGAAGGATGAGCTCAATATAGGCCAGTGGCTAATAGAAACTACCTGCAAAGGGTAAATTTCAGGGTCCTGACACTTGGTGTACTGAAATGAAACTTTGAAGATTAATTTCTACAGCTCACCAGCCATCCACAGTAATAAATTATCTGCTTCCTTGGATGTTCAATTGTACTCCTGGAAAAAATATTTACGTACCTGTCAGGATGTTTTTTACCTCTGTGAACACAGCTTGCAGCTTGTGGCTGATCTGCCAGGAGTCCAGATGAGAAATCAGGCAGTTGTCTTGATCAGACGTCAGAGTTAGCTAGTCCTGGAAAAGTCAGGCAGCCAGCATGCTAGTCAGTTGATGTCTTGGGACATTAGCCTGGGACAAGGCTGCTATTCTGTCAGAGAGTTTGACACACTCAGAGACAGAAAGGCACCAGAAGCAGAGTTTATGACAACTAGACAAATCGATTCAGCACCTCGGACAGCAACCTAGCCATCTTGTCTTAATGGTGCACTGTCCTTTCTCCTAGAATACGTTCCTTCCAACAATAAAGTTTCTAGGTAACTGCAAAGGCATTTTTCCTCTTCCAGGGACTTCTGGCTATCACATAAAATAGGTAGACAGTAGTTTTGGTAACCTCTAAGGATTATCTTGGGTTTTCATATTTATATTGTGTTTAGATTCAAGCCAAACTTACAGGCATGACTATTCATTCTTTAGCCCCACACCTCTGTTCCTAATACACTTCTTTCTAAAGGGCTCTCAGAATAAATCAGTCTGTTTTGTTTCATTTTCTCCAACCACCATTATCTCCTCCTTAAAAGATCACCCAGCTAACTACGCACCTGTAGTTCCAGCTACTTGGAAGGCTGAGGAGGAAGCATCACCGGAGCCCAGCAGGAGGACGCTGGGGTGGCCATGAGTGTGCCACAGCACTCTAACCTGAATGACAGAGTGAGACTCCAACTAAAAAAACAAATCGCCCAGCCTTTACTGTACCTCTTCCAACCCACTCTCCACACAGCCCACACTCAGCTTTTGGTGATGTATGTATATCTGATCACATTAGTGTCTTTAGCAAGTTTTTTGAAATATGTTCTCAGATATGTTAACTGGTGTTCAGTGTGTGGGGGGGTGTCGATTTTCAAGTATCTGTGAAACAAAGTTAAAGAGATTATTTTACTTACCTATTATTTTTACTAGCAGATTTTTAATATGTTATAACTTCCATGGGAGGGTAGACCATATGATAATACACATCAATTCTTAAATATGTTTGTCTACACTCTCATATTTTACAGAACATTTATAATTTCTCATGGACATTAGCAGTCCATTAGAAACACTACTTAGCTAATCCAAATTTCTTAAGATGCAAGACTTTCCAGGAGATAAATGAAATAAACTGTACTTAATTCTTTTATCTTACTTACCTTCTATCAAACATACATCCCATTTTCCCATGTTACAAGACTGGTCACAGTTTTCTAACATATCGATTTTTTTATATTTATGTATTGCTAATAATGCTGCCCCTTCTTCCTGAAATTCTATTTCCTCTCATCTGCCTTGTAAAATTTTATTTATCCCTCAAGACATTGCTCAAATGATTTTTTTTCTTTTTATAACCTTTCTGTACCCTACCCAAACTAATCTAGTTACTCTTTTCTGTGGTTTCCATCTCTCTCTACCCTCTCCTTTTATTTATATATATATATATATATATATAGAGAGAGAGAGAGAGAGAGAGAGAGAGATGTATGGTGAGATGTATTGTATGGAGAGATGGCAGAATTAAACACATAAGGAAATGAACACAAAAATGCAAAACATGATAAATATCTAGATATATAATATTATATATGGCTATTTATCATATATTTTTTATTAAGTGTTTAATTATATATATTCAATGGACAATGGATAAGTCCTTAAAGGCAGTGACTTTGTTTAATTTATCTCTTTACTCGCATCACCTAATGGAATGCATGACATTCAATATATGCTTAAGGCACATTTAAAGGAGTTCTCTCACCTCACCCAGAGCTGAAACCCAGGCCATCTCACCACTCAAAGCAGGATGATTTCAAGGGCTTTTGCACAAATTCATTTTTGCCTGCTGATCTCCTTCTGGTGAAGACTTCACTTTGCCAAGGACTCCATGTACAGTTCATAAAAGGTGCTATGGCAATGAGGGGTGTAATCTGGCTTTTAATCTGCTCTCCAAGCCATGATCCTGGCATGGGCTATACCACTCTGGGAAAAGGAGCATTTTTAATGCTCTCACAATAGCAAGCACAAGCCATGACAGTCATATACCAGGCAACCCAGAAGCCATTAGATCCCTGTTACCCCTGCCAGTTTTTTTGTCTTTATTTTTGTTTGTTGTTAGTTGTGGTTTTGGTTCTTTTTAGCTCTACTCTTCTCACCTAAATCAATCTCCCCAGAATCTGTTAATAATATGTCAATAGGATGCTCCGATAAGAACATTTCCCCAAGACATTCAGGCTAAAGCAGGTCTCAGATATGGATTATTACTCAATGACACACTTGGGCAAGAGAGGGTAATGAGAACTAATCACAAATGGTCATCAAAGATCTTACTGGTACTATTCAGACTCAAGGATGGAGACAAGGATTAGCATTCCTAAATTCTGAAAGCAGCCTGGACCACTAAGCTTCCCAGAAGGCCCCAATGGATATACCTCCATGGACCCTAGCATAGCATGGAGTCCAGTCCAAAGCAATCGTGATTATGTGGACACAGAGACACAATTACAAGGTGGTATAGCATTTGGAATGGTTGACCTAAGAAGGCAGAGATGTCCTCAATAAGGGGGAGAAATATGAACATGCTAGTACATAAGAAAATAAACTCTCACTATGGAGAGTGCACTTATTTGTAGACGCGTTCTCTTTGCTGGCTTGTGAAACCCAACCATCTTTAAAGTTCCTGAGACACCAAGCATGAATGGCTGGTGCACCAAATAAGATAATGGAAGATTAGCCATTGGACCAGTGGAGCAAAAACTAAAGGTACTTTCAGGATTGATCCTATCCACTGGCCTAGAATAAATAGTTTCAACCTTGATATCAGTGCTATATAGAAAATCTCTCTTTTTTTTGAGTTGGAGTCTCACTCTGTCACCCAGACTGGAGTGCAGTGGCCACTCCTGACCACCGCAGCCTCGACCTGCTGTGCTCCAGCGATCCTTCCACCTCAGCCTTCCAAGTGGCTGGAACTACAGGCGTGCGCTACCACGCCCAGCTAAGAAAGTATCTTTTAAAAATTAGTCGTCCCTCATAATGCCATTTTAATGTAATATTTTGACGTTTTCATTTATTATTTTTGTTGTTTACATCGAATAAAAATATTGTTATTTTTATGAAAATAGAGTCAGTCATACCATATGTAATTTTTAACTGTACTTTTTATTAAAATATATGATGAACATATTTCCAGGCCAGCGTTTATGCTTATGAGTGCAGGGAGGATACACACACACACACACACACACACACACACACACACACACACACACACTCATACACATACACATGATACATAAAATTTGTTTTTCTTATATTACCGATCCAGTTTATTTTATCTTACATTTAAATAATTTTATTAGGCTTCATTGACAAATAATAGACTGAATCTATTTTACATATACATTTGTTAGGTTTGACACACACATAATGTGAAACTGTCACCCTAAGTTTTCTTGTGCCCTCCCACTTCAGCTCCTGTCATCCTCAAACATCCACTAATCTGCTTGCTGTCATTCTAGATTAGTTTTATTTCCTTGAAATTTTATAAATAGAATGATACAATACTTATTCTTTTTTTCTGACTTCATTCACTCATCATAAACACTTTAAAATTTCTTCATGTTTTTACAGGCATCAAGAGGTTTTTCTTTTTTATTGTTGACGAGCATTCTATTGCATGTATACAATAGTTTGTCTATCCATTCATTAAGCATTTTAATTGTTTGGAGCTATCACAAATAAAGTTGTTGGGAACATTCATTTATGTTTTTAAATGAACATATGCTTCATGTACTTGGGAATACCGTGGCTGGACCATATGGCAAAGATCTTGTAACTTTTGAGCAAACTATCAAACTGTTTTCCTAAGGGTCAGTGCCATTTTAACTTCCCTCCAGAAGCGTACGAGTGTTTCCCTTTCACTTAAATTCTCACCAGTGATGGGTACAACCAGTCTTTTTAACTTTAACCCTTCTAATAAATTGAGATGGTGTCTTGTTGTGGTTTTACTTTGCATATCCCTGAAGACTAAGGATGTTTAAAATATTTTCATGTGCTTGAGTTGATATCCATATATCTTGTTTGTTTGGAGAAGGGTCTTTTGCTTTTGTTATTTTCTTGATTGTTTTCTTATATTGTGTTTTGAGAATTATTTACATGTTATGGATACACATCCACTACCAGACATACAATCTTCAAATATTTTCTTCCAGTCTGTGACTGTCATTTCATTTTGTTTACCTAAGACATTTTGTGTAACCCAAAGTCACAAGCATGGTCTCCTAGGTTTTCTTCTAAAAATTTTAACATTTTAGGTTTTACGATTATATCCACAATCAATTTGAGTTCATGTTTGTATGTAGCGATAGATATGGTTTGAACTTCATTATTTGTATATGGATTCCAATTGTTTCTACGTAATTGTTGAAAGTCTGTCTTTTCTCCCCTGAATTGCTGTTGCACCTTTGTTAAATATAAATTGATGAAACATGGATCTAATTCTGTATTCTATTCAAGTCCATTGATCTATCTGTCTAACTTAGCATTAATACAATACTCTCTTGATTAATATAGCTTTGTAATAAATCTTGAACTCAGATATTACAAATTCTTCACTTCAGATATTACAAATTCTTCATTACAATGAAGAATTTGTAATATCTGAGTTCAAGATTTATTACAAAGCTATATTTCAAATTAGCTTTGGCTGTTTATTACAAAGCTATATTTCAAATTAGCTTTGGCTGTTCTCAATCGGTTTTATTTCCAGATGAATTTTGGAGTCAGTTTGTTAATTTCTACCAAAAAATATCCTGCTGAGACTTTTATAGAATATATATATTAATTTCATAGAATATATATATATATTAATTTCGGGAGAATGGACTACTAACAATATTGAGTCTTCTAATTTGTTTGTTTAGGTATTTAATTTTATAAGATGTTCTACTCAGATGATCTGTGAATAAAGACAAATTTACTTTTTTCTTTTTCAGTCTGAATCTATTTTATTTATTTTTTCAGCACTGAAACTTCCAGCATGGCGTTGAATAAAAGTGGTGAGAGAGGACATTCCTATTTAGTTCCTGATCTCGAAAGGACACATTCAGTCTTTCATCAAGAGTGATGTTTGCTGCAGATTTTACATAGATGCCCTTTATCAAGTTGAGAAATTTCTTTTTTTATTATTTTACTGAGAGTTTTTTATCAGGAATACATGCTGGATTGTTTCAAATGCTTTTTGTTAATCTATTAAGATGATCATATCATTTTTTTCATTTTTAGTCTATTGATTTAGTGAATATATTGACTGAATTTTTAATTTTAAACCAGACATGCATTACTGAGTCATAATTTATTAACCATTTAATCATAATTTATTATCCTTTTAATACATTTTTACATTTGATTTTCTTAAAATTTGTCAATAATTTTTGCATCTATGTTTATGAGAGATATTGGTCTGTAGTTTGCTTTCTTGTAATGTCTTTCTCTGGCATTGGTATCAAAGTAATGCTGGCCTCATTGAATGAGTTAGAAAGTTTTTCCTTCTCTTTAAGCTTCTGGAAGAGTTTGAATAAAATTCACCCTTCACCAAACTACTTAGAACAATCTATCTCCTTCCCCATCTTCTTATATTAGCTTAAATATCACTTTCTTGGGAAGCCCCTGCTGGAATCCCCAGATTTTCACATCCTCCCTAGGTATATTTTTCCCCACTATATTTTCCCTTTTGTTAACACAATCCACTTATAATTGCTTTATTATCAATTATTTTTCCTACTATTTTTATAGCCTTTATAAAGTGTGTTCTTCTCTGTGTTTTTCACCTTCCTAGTACTCTAGTTTAATAATAACTCAGCCCATAGTAGGGCTGGAAAACTTTTTTGCTAAGTAAGTTAATATATTTTGTTCAAACCAAATGCCCTTTTAAGTATCTAATGGGGAAGATTTTTTTTTCTTGTGAGAGAAAATGTTATCAAAAATATATTGAACAAATTTCTTAGTATTATATCATTCATATATCCTGAGTCAAATTCTATGTAATCATACTGTACAAATTTTTATAGTGTAGTAGTGTATACTACTGACTTCTCTCTGGTTCAGTTTTATTTAACATTGCTATCAATATTAATAATGATGCTAGTTTACTGTATATTTGTACACATGTGTAGGTTCACAATCTTTGTCATAGAATGTATGCTTTCTTTTTTTGTTTTTGTTTTCTTTTTTTTTATTTTAAGGATGTGGGGTACAATTCAGGGTTAGGTATACAAAAGTTCATTATGCAGGTTCCCTTGTTGATGAAGTGTGCATTCCCCTCCTGGTAGTTTCCCACTACTGCCAATCGTTTTCTTACAGAATTATGCTAATTGATCAAGCTCTGCTTATAAGTGAGAACATGTGATACTCATTTCTTTGTTTCTGTGAAAGATCACCCAGTATTATAGACTCTAAGTCCATTCAGATTACTGTGAATTTCATGATTTTGTTCTTCTTTATGGCTGCATAATATTTCATCATGTATAGGTACCACTTATTTTTAATCCAGTCCTCTTGTGATGGCAGCACGATTGATTCCATGTTCTTCTACTGTGAACAATGCTGCGATAAACATATGTGTGCAGTTATCGTTTTTATAGAGTGAGTTGAGTTCTTCCAGGTATATTCCCAGTAGGGGGATTGCAAGGTTGTATGGAAGGTTGATTTTTAGATCTTTTAGGAATCGCCACACTGTTTTCCACAGAGGCTGTACTTATTTACACTCCCACCAACAGTGTAGAAGTGTTTCTTTTTTGCTGCATCCTCTCCAGCATCTGTTGTTTTTTGAGTTATTGATGATAGCCATCCTGACTGGAGTTAGGTGGTATCTCAGTGTAGTTTTAATTTGCATTTCTTTGATGATTAGTGAGGCTGTATGTTAACTTTCTTAATAGAATCAAAGAGATTTCTTTTTTCTATCAACTCTAGCATTTTTTAAAAAACTATAGATTATATGTTGTTTGATCAACTAAAACAAGAAACTCATCTCTTTTTAGAAAGGTATTCTCAGTCAACATTCTGAATTTTTTCTGTATTTGTGAGACTTGCTTATGTAGTCTAGACATTTTTTGGTTTTTAGTGGTTTGCATTTTTATGGAAAAAAAGATCCACTTTACTCACACTTTAAAATATTTAGCAAAAACTTTTGCAAATTATTCTTCTTAAATTTTTATTGTTTTTTATTTACATGGGGTTATATCCAGTTCCTTGGAACTACTTTTTTTGAATTTGTATTTCTTCTTCCTTTTTTTTTTTTTTTTTACCTTGAGTAGATAAATATAGGATTTATCTATTTGTGTGTATTTATATGTTCACTCATGACTGTGTGTGTGTGTGTGTGTGTGTGTGTGTGTGTGTGTGTGTGTGTGTGTATGTATGTGTGAAGAAGTAGCTATTGAATAGCAGTGTATACTTAAGAGAGGGAGGGGAACTCTAAATCCAGAAGGCACACTGAATTTTCATCTAAGTCTTGTGACTTATTAAATATGCAATCTTGGGCAACTTTATTTGTACCTGATTTTAGTCATCTGTAAAGTGTTAATTATAAAAGTATAATAAGAGCCTTGCAAATAGTAGACAACCAATAATGGTTAGTTATAATCACTAATATGTCTACTGTGATAATTTTAATCTTAATTTCCTACTTTCTTAAGCATTCTTATTTTTATTTATTAACTTTCTTATTTTCATAACTTCTTCTGTGGACTATGTAGTGCTTTTTTTCTCTTTTCATAGAAAATCCCTTTCAGAAAATGTATTTTCTGTGGTAATATTTTAGCCGCACTTCATTATCATTTTTACTAGACTATTTTATACTCTGTGTATATATTTTTTTCATTTAGATATTATTTAAGAGTGATTTGAAGAATCCAAGAAGTTGAAGATTTTGTTGGGATTTGTATTCTAGTTTAGTCATTAATGTTAGTATTATTGTGTCTTCATCACTAAAATTTTGGAATTTGCTAAAGTTTTCTTTGTAACCTAATATTTTAGTTTGAATTCCCTATAAAACAGAGTCTGATAACTGTACTTAGGCATAGGTTGTTTATTTAGGATATGAACCCAGGAAACAGGGACAAAAGGACAGGGGGAGGGAGACAGGGTAGGATGAACACCTGATAACAGAAGTATTGTGAAGCAGGTTACTTCTGAGGGCAACTAGGGCTTAATCTTCTCAGAATTTTCTGAAGACACAAGTAGAAAACACCTAAGAAATGTCTCTTTGACTGACTGATGCTAAGGCATTTATTCACTATTTCTCCACCCCCATCAGTTTAACTTTGACCTTGGGAGGTATTAAGATACACCTGTGCATGGGCAGAGTAAGCCTCCTTGACTTTAGAGAAGGCTGGGAAACAGAAAAGTGGAGCGGGATAGTTCACTGCCTAGGTAAATGTCTTAGGCTATGGTAATATGCCATAGACTGGGCAGCTTCTATAATTTAACAGAAATTTATTTCTCATTGTTCTAGAGGCTGGGCAGTCCAAGATTAAAGTGCCAAAAGATTAGGTGTCTGGTGAGAACCAGATTTCTGGTTGATAAATGGTACCTTCTCATTCTAATATCACATGGTGCGGGGAGAAGAGGTGAAGGAGCTCCTGTGGGCTTCATTTATAAGGTCACTAATATCATTCCTGAAGGCCCCATCCTCATAATCTAATCATCTTCCAAAAGTCTCATCTCCTAATACCATCACATCAGTGTCCGGATTTCAACATATGGATTTTTCTGAAGGGAGGAACACACATTCAGTCTGTAGCAGTAGGCTACTGACAAAATAGAACTGTCTACCACAGCTACTGCTGACATCATGGGTAGTGCCAGGGAGCCTGAGGTGGAGACCTATGTTGTATGATATACGTAAAAATCACCTTCATATTTGAAGTGTGCCAGTGATACTGGTTTATTTGTTGAAGATCTTTAGGGCATGATTTCCCATCCTTGTTTCTAATCTTGCACTGAGGGTGATAGAATTTGGATGTTTGTCACCTCCAAATCTCATGTTGAAATGTGATCCCCAGTGTTGGAGGTGGGGCCTAGTGGGAGGTCTCTGGGTCTAGGGGTGAATCCCTCATGGATGGCTTAGTGCCATTCCGACAGTAATGAGTGAGTTCTTGCTCTTTTAGTTCACATAAGAGCTGGTTGTTTAAAAGAGCCTGGCTTCTCCTTTTTCTCCTTTGCTTTCATTCTCGCCGTGTGATGACATTTCACCTTGTGACACAATAGCCAGCTCCCTTTCCCCTTTTAAGCTTCTTGGGGCCTCACCAGAAGCAAATGCCAGCACTATGCTTATTGTAAAGTCTGCAGAACTGTGAGCCAGATAAACCTCTTTTCTTTAAAGATTACCAAGTCTCAGATATTCTGATGTGGGGATCTATCTTGTAACAATGCAAAATGGACTAATACAGAAAATTGGTACCAAGGAGTGGAACATTGCTATAAAGATACCAGAACATTTGGAAGTGGCTTTAGAACTGGGTAGTGGGCAGAGATTGGAAGAGTTTGGAGGACTCAGAAGAAGACAGGAAGAGGAGGGACAATTTGGAATTTTAAGATTGCATAAGTGGTTCTGAACAAAATGCTGATAAAATATGGACAGTGAAGACCAAGATGATGAGGTCTCAGATGGAAACAAGAAACTTATAGAGAACTTGAGCAAAAGTCATCCATATTACATCATAAAAAGAACTTGACTGCATTGTGTTCATGCCTTAGGATTCCATGGAAGGCTGAGATCGAGATTGATGACTTAGGATATCTGGCAGAAGAAATTTGTAAGAAGCAAAGCATTTAAGAAGTGGCATGGCCATGTCTAACAGCCTATGATCAGATATGGTAGCAAAGGAATGACTTAAAGTTGGAGAGGTAAGCAGAGAGGTAAGCAGAGCTTGAACATTTGAAGAATTGGCAGCCTGGCACTTTGATAGAGAAGAGAGTTTTCAAGAGAGAAATCTAAAGGAGATAAAGCCAAGCAGCCTGTGGAACAACCACCTGCTAGAGAGATGAGTAATTCTGCAAAGAAGCCAGGTGCTAATACTCAAGACAATGTGGAAAGACCTGGAAAGTATTTTAGAAATCTTTAGGGTCACCTTTCTCATCACAGGCCCAGAGGCCTAAGAGGAAAGAATGGTCTTCAAGGCCAGGTCCTGGGTGCCACTACCTCGTGCCACCTCAGGACACTGCTCCCTGCATTGCAGGTGCGCTAGCTCCAGTCCCAGTTCATGTTGAAATGTGATCCCCAAAGCTGGGAGTGAGACCTAGTGGGAGATGTTTGGGTCATGGGGGTGGATCCTTCATGAATGGCTTACTGCTATTCTTGTGTGCATGGGTGGTTCTCACTCTGCTAGTTAACTAAAGATCTGATTGTTTAAAAGAGCTGCTACCTCCCTTCTTGTTCTTGCTCTTGCTCTTGCAATGTGACACACCTGCTCTCTTCTGCCTTCCACCATGATTGTGAGCTTCCTGAGCCTCGACAGAAGCCAATCAGATGTCAGCACTATGCAGAACTGTGAGCTAAATAAATCTCTTTTCTTTATAAACTACCCAGCCTCAGGTGTTTATAGCAACACAAAACTGACTAATACAGAGGGAAAGCTTAATATCTCACAAGGCAGGCAATTCTATTTAGACATATGTTAGTATTACCATTTCATAAGAAATAGAAGCATAGTTTTATACCCCCTTATTATTTAAAAGATGGTAAATAAATGTTTGTTTTTATTTAACTAAAAGCTTATTTATGTAAAACTGGAATGTGAAAAGTAAATAACTCTTTAGTATTAAGAATAGATGGAACAGATGCATTCTGAAATCATTAGCATTAGTGATTTCCTGAAAATATGTTGTCTTCTTTTCTATGATTATAAAAAATAAAACTGACCTGATAGAGCACCTTCTTATCTAGGTAGAAATGATAACCCTGTAAGAAAATTATATTTGTTATTAAATATATATTCTATATAAATTATATGTTGTTATATGTAAATATATATATTATATATAAATTATATGTTGCTATATATCATATAACAACAGGGACAAACTTGATTGCTTCCCCTTAATTAACAGACCTGTAATTTTTTTCTTTGATTTCAACATTAATTGTTATTATACCCTATTCTATTGAAAAGTCATTCCCAACAGATTTTGGATTGTCCCTTAGTATGATAAAGCCAGCATAAAATTAATTGTGGCAAGTAAAGAACATACACTTATAAAAACAGAAAGAGTAGCTAAGTAGAGTATATAAAGGACATCTAAAAATATTTAAGACAGATGATGGATTAACACTGCTACTGGTAATGGGGGAGCTTATGTAACATAAGATGTTACAGATGGTAGGAATTATGCATATGAAAGGTCTCACTTTGACGGACTTTGGTAGTGTTTTTAATAAATGTCCCATTCCAGCCTTAGAGCTGGGTTGCTTGAGAAGCAGCCATGCATGGCATGTTGACTTAAAGTACCTGTTATTAGCTGATTTTGTAGTCTCAAAATAGCTCTACTGTACCTGTGGAATTACACCTTTTTCCCAGAGGGTCGTCAAGTTAGCATCTCTGAATTCCTGTGGTTGTACATGAAGATCATTGACCCAGGATAAAAGGAGGAAGCTCTCAGTAGAAACATCTTTTATCCTCAGCCACTTGTGCATTCGTTGAGGTGTTATTGAGTTACTTATATCCAGTGTAAGACCATGTGCTGATTGCCAAGAATATGAAAGTTAGAGAATTCACATGCTAGTTGGGCATGTGGAGGCATAAAAATATGGTTCAATTTTACAATTATTATAATAGAGATAAACATAGGAAGTGCATGAGAAACCTAACCTAGCCTGGGTTGGGTTAGAGGAAAGTCAAGGAATTCCCCCAGGCCATGGCAGCTGAGCTAAGTTTGAGGACAGGAGGAAAACATCCAAAGGTGGAAGCATGAGGAACAACTGTTTCAAACAGAGGTACAGCATGTGCAAAGACAGGGAGGCAGGGCTTCCTTGGAGAGCTCATATGGCTGGAACATATCATTTGTTTTGTTTTGTTTGGGGAGCAGGTAAGATAAATGATGGAAACCCAACGAGAGGTTAGTCTGGACAATCAGGTAAAAGGATATAAGGTGATAGGAAGATACGGAAAGATTTTAAACTGAAAAGGGACAGGGTCAAATTTATGCGTTCCAGCTGCTGGGTTGGAGGATAACTTGGCAAATATGGAATAAAAAGAGAAAACTCGCAATTAGTAATAAGAGAATAAGTATGTGCAAATGCCTATATAGCATGTCTCAAGAGTTATGTCTAGTAAATGAATTCAGTATATTAACTTCTCTGTGATCCCTGCTATTTAATAAAGCCCGTTTTTGCAGAAGAGAAAACTGAGATGCTGATAAAGATTTCCTCCTTGACCAAACTCTACTCGGGCTCTTTCTGAACTCTCTGTTCTACTAGTTGACTTTGGACCTCCGTGCATTGTCCACTTTTAACAAGAATCCTGCTGTCTGTTTAACCATAACCCCCAACCCTTGCTATGTGATCACCCTTGATATCTAATCAGATTCCTCACCTTTTACCCCCAGGTGATGTCTGATCGCCCTGGACTTCCTCTTAGTAATTTTTATCTACTGACACCCACCCTGCTGCTCCTTGACTATAAACTACTACTTGTCCATGCTGTATTCAGAATTGAGCCCTTGAATAAATTCTGCCTTACTGTCTTCAACAAATGTCACTGAATAGTTTTTTTTTTCTTTAACAGCACAAAGCAGGTGAATAAATTCTCCAAGTTCTCAGAACTGCAAGTGGCAGGTCTAAGATTCTAAAGCAGGCAGCTGAGTGCTAGAGCTTGTGCCTTCAATCACTGTGCTGTAGAAATTTGAATTTTGATGGGCACTCGCTATTGGTAAACATTGTGTTATGTACTTGCCATACTTTACCCCAGTAACTCTTCACAACAATGGCTAGAGAAAGGTAATCATGTTGTCTCATTTTATACAGGGGAAAACTGAGGCACAGAGGTTAGATACGTTTCACAAAGACACACATCAAATAAAGGTTAGAATGAGAATTTGGACCCATGTTGCCTCATTCTAGAGTTCATGCTCTCACTTCAGAGTCCGGTTGCTCTGTAATACTGCCCCTGAGGAAAAGACTGCTGTAATTCCACAATGGATCAAACTACTGAAGCAGAAACTTACCTGATATAAAGCCCTCAGGGAAGCTAGGAACTAAAATATCAAGAATAAATGAAAATAAGTCTGCCATGGCCAGAATCTCTTTACTTCCTTTGATGTAACTCGATTTGCCTATTACCTTGACAAGAATCTTCCTCATTAGATTCTGAGCTTTTTGAAGAAAGGAACCCTGATTTGTTTATCTGTATATTCCCCGATACAAAACCAATATGAGATAGGCACATTAATTAATGCTTCTCATCCTGCAAATGGTCCAGTACAGGCCAAGAGGTTTTTGAGCAAGAAAAGGAAGTGTGCCTTCCAGTTAAAGATGCTACAAGACAGACTTTTTCAGAAATAAAACAATAGTCATGTACTATCAAGGATGGTAGTCACTAAGTACATGTGCCTACTTAAATTTAAATTAGGTAAAATTAAGAAAATCATAAATTCAGTTGTTCCGTCATACTAACCACATTTCAAATGCTCAATAGCTACATGTCATGGCTACTCTAGTAGACAACACAGACAGAAAGCATTTCTCTTTTTTGATTTTTTGGTGAGAAAGCAGCAGTTAATTAAGAAGACAGAAAAGCTCCTGTAACAGGAAAGGACCTGAAAGAGAAATGCCTGACAGAAAACATTACTATCAGGTCAGAAAATTCTACTGACGAGCTTTGCTTGATCCACAGACCTTGAAATGTCTGTGTTAAAACCCTCTGAACAACTTTCCACAAAGCAGATTTTTGGATCCAAACCAGAACTGCTGTTCAGAATTTCTTTGCAGAAAGCCTAGGAATCTACATGTTTAATATTCATCTACATGATTTCTTTTATGAAACACTGGTCTAGATCTTTGTTTTTCAACATTCTTGTCTAAAATTACATATGCTCAGACAAAACCTCTAGAATTTCCGTGGGTAAAACCAAAAAAAAGTTGAAGTGGTGGAGATGATGGGCTTGGATACCTAACAAACACCTCACTGCCCCATCTCCATGAAACACTAAAGAGCAAAGATACTGAGCTTCACATTTTGAAAACTACTACTCTAAAGGTTATGGAAACTTCCCAGCAGCTCTGAGGTTCTAACTCTCTAAAAAATGGGAAGATTAATGATGTAAAGACAGAGTTATAAAAGCTCTTTCCTAGAGCCCAGAATCCATAAACTGGGCTAGGAAACATGAGTCATATTTTGAATGTGGGTATCTGAACAACTAATATGTACAAACGTTTAAAGGTAGCTGTATCCCACAGTAAGCCAGGCTCAGTTACAAATCACCCTGGTGTTGCTGAGATGTGAGGGATTAGGTTATACTAGTCCTCTCTAAGCCTCCACTTCTGCATGGTTCTCACCACACATATTCTGGTGTTCTTCTCAATATGTTAATTTTTGGCATCTGCTATGGCCCTGACTAACCTCAAACTTGAATCTGAGAGTTTGGGACATTCACAGGCTAGAAACTGATATGTCATAGAGCAAGAGGAAGAGCCAGCTTCAAGAGGTGGTGAGGAGATATAAACAGAGAGTTGGAAAATGATAACTTCAGTCAATCACTCATATTGGAAGATTGAATCCAGGAGAGATTTCAGCTGAGGTGGTGTATACAACGATCACCTCAATCAAAGTACTGGTTTGCAAGGGAGGAGAAAAAAGAATCCTTTTCCAAGTGCATTTGGCACACCACCCAAGGTGGGAACGATGCCTCTTGAGGTTGTCTCACCTTCCTACAGGAGTCACCATTATTGCATTCACCTACAGAAAGCTCAGGCTTGGACTTTTATTGGTTAAGGAAGCAATGTTTCTAACTTACTTTGCAATCTGTGAGGGATGATTGCCATGCAATATTGAGAGAGACAGGCATCAAACCATCTTCATTCTAACACCCTAGGCTCAGAGTCACTGGTGGCCACACTGAGCAACTCATCCAAATATGTCAGATAATGTCTATAATGTCAACATTGCAGCAATATAATTGTAGTCTTTAATGCTTTATAAAATGCAAGTGCTTTTGGCACAGAGTATTTCTTTTTCTGAATTGAGCCATGGCTGTGCCGCAGCTTAGCACTGGAGTCAACAATCATCCATGAGTGCAATAATGTTTATTGAGTTCCATTCTTGTGTTGAATCCTTCCAGCTCTGGCATTCAATAGTATGCAGGCTATATTAAACTGTAGTTGAGGGCATTGAATGAAGGAATGAATTAATTAATGAACAAAACAAAGAAAGACTGTTATTCTTTTAAACCATTTTTTAAATGTTTTGAGGTCTCCTCTGTAAACTACATGGCATACCATATTTATTTAACTTAATCTATCAGAATGACGCTTAATTAAATTAAGAAATTTTAATTAACTAATGAAGATTTCATGTGTCTTCTCTTTTTTATGTTCATATTAGGGTAGGCCATTTTGATGACAACTTTTATAGCTATAATTAAATATTTCTAATAGATTTAGTTAAAATTTGCAAATAATAAGGAGTATTTCATCTGTATTTTATCATTCATGACATATCCAATTTAGCCTTGTGGCAGTCTCCCAGGCTTTCTGTGTCTTCTCTTATTTCTTTTCACACATCTGTGCTTTCTTAAAGGAAAAAACTTGAGGTACTGACTGAAATCCATGAAATTCAGAGATGGGCCCACAAAGTAAGAGATGGGCTCACAAAGCACTTTTCCCTGCTTTCATATGTGGGGCAATGCCACCCCAAGTGAACATTACGCATATATATCTCACCACTTCATCAACATAAATCCAGACAGTGACAGCTTGGCTAGGTTCCTTGTGTTCTATGCTAGTCAAAAGTGCCCTTTTATGACATTCCAGGCAGAGGGTCATTCTACTGATGCCTGTGCACCTCAGTGGTGGGAAGCTTATGTCTCTAAAGGAATACTGATTAATCAACTGCTTGGCACTGATTTTTAATAAGCATATACTGTATTCAGTCCAAAATATGTCCTGTTCTTACCCTACATTTGCTTGATTTTAGATCCACACTTTATATCCCTCATTCATTTAAATATTCATTTACTTCATTCCATTCCAAGCCTTGGAATGAATGCAAACTGGAGCCAAATAAAGCAAGGCCACCCTCTGTTCCCAGAGGGCTGAGGACAGTGACTAAGCCCTGTCTACCTGTCTCTTCTTTTCCTGTTTCTTCAGTTCTCCCTCATGTGGTGTGGTGCCCAGTTCTGTCACTATCCTGGTCTTTGTCCTTCAGTCTGTGACAGTGACCTTGCCTACTGAGGAAGGCCAGATCCCTGCCCATTTTCTGCTGTCTCGAAAACAACATACCTCTATAAGGAGCTTCCTTTATTACTAAAAATATACATCAGATCATCTGAGGCAAGAATGAAAAGGCAATTTCCTTGTGGGGAAGGTTGACTAGCCTTAGCCCAGATCTGTCCCACTGAGCCACTGTTCTCTAGTGCTTATTTAACTCTCTCCAGACAGCAGCCTAGCTTGCCAATGATGGACTTAGTGTCAGATTGCATCAGATTTGAATGTATTCCATTTAATATACAGATATAACACAGATCTTCATCTTCCCAAGTACACTTCCCTGCAAGAGTTGCAGTTCTTTCCGGGACATTTTTGACTAACCAACTACGACAAACGCTCGGAAGCCTAAAGTGAGGCCACGCTGTGAAAGCCAGAGCTGAAATGAAAGAACAAATAGAGCTCTCTGATTTTTTTCTTTCCATGCTGATTTAACATGGTAATCTCTTCTGAGAGAGCTTGGCACCCTCTCCCTGGCTCACTGTTTCCCGGACCCTCCAAGAAAGCACTGGGTATAGACTAAGCTCTAATGACACGGGAACTAGAATCCTCAGAGCCGAAAGGGCACTTGCAGGATGTCTAGTGCAAGTTTCTCATCAGCAGTCAGGAAGGCAAAGCTCACTAAGGGGAAATGATTGCCCAAGGGCTGAGCCAAGGGCTTGACCAGAATACTATTGTATCTTGTCAAAACCCGATCACTGGGAGTTAAAGCCATTGGTATGAGTGTTGGTCACACCCCAGTGAGTCAGAGTAGCATCTCTACTTAAAGAAGCAGACATTCCCATTTACAATCACCTCAGACAAGATCTCTGGCCCTCAGATGGTATGTCTAAAGTCTGCCTCTCCCTGTCACCCACCTACTCTCACTCCATTATCTTAACCGTCTCAAACCTGGGCATCCCTCCAGCTGCAACCAAAGCCCTTCCCTTCCCTTTCAAGGAACACTTTCTCACTCCTCCAGCCCCTCTGAGTTTCTCTCCCCTGAGCGCCACAGTTCTGGTTGCTTGTGCAGCTTATTTTCCCACTATTCCTGGGTAGCTGCCTTCCTGAGGGACTATTTTTGGATACAATTTTCACACGGATCTCTGTGTCTTCCTTCCCAGCAGAGTAGGAGTCCTTTGTGTGGTTAGGAGGAGGACAAAGCCCAAAATTCTGTTTCTATTTACTGGGCAAACCCTGCCCCTCCTGCCAGCTTATAGTTCGAAGGCAGAGACCCTGTACAAGGCAGATGCTAATAATCAGATGTGCTAACTGGAACTGAAGGACTGGAGCCCTTTTTTCTTCACGAATGGGAAAACATTGGAAAACTGTTCTGTTACTTGCCCCCCCTTCCCAGAGCTTCTCATGGTGCTCTTGACTCCTTGGGGTTGGCAGTGGGGTCTTTGAAGCCTGGAAACCAAATAGCTTTTCCTATAGCATAATGTCCCCTTCTATTCCATTACTTAAAGTCTTCTCTGCAGTGGATGGATGCTCTTACATGGGCATCCATGTGGGAGATAAACAACTTCACCATCTGTGTTGATTCTGAGAGGTCCATTCACATACCTCTTTCTCTGGCTTTCTTGTATCTAATCTTTCAGTCTTCTTTCTGGCTAAGCTGTTAGCAACTGTTGTATGAATCAGTTCTCCCTTCTTGCACCATGGACAACCACATGTACTGCTCTATATTCTACCCACTGGGTAAATTTCCTTTAGTACCATCCTTTAGGGTCATCCTGAACAAAATGGTGTTGCTTTGGTCATGTACTTCTGGCTGGTTCCAGCATGACATGCAGACACATCTGTAAATCAGTTTTGAATCTTCTCTGCCTTAGTCATCTGAACATAAGGAACACCCAGGAGGCCATAGCCATGAACTGAGGGAGAGAAGGCAATGCAGCAGGGGTTTGTTCTGAAAAGTCTGAGCCACCTGGTCATGCAACCTACTTGCACCTTCTATAATTGTCCAAGTACTCTCTATTAAATACAATGCTCACCTGTTATTAGATTATTGTTGTGCATGACTAACTATATGGCTAAATATGTCAGATAATACTTCATTGATGATGGAAAGCTCAGTTCTCATGGTCACCTAATGTCTGAAATACAACAGCAAGCCAGAAGCTATTTCTAAAAAGGGCAGTAATAATTATATGCATAGAAGGGCAAATATTTATTTCCAGTTCTAAAAGTCATTGCTATGATTCTCCTTCAGCTGCCTTCCAGAGGCTCTACACAGCTTCTCTATTTTACGTGGATTTTTCAAAAATCCTTGGGTATGTTGTATCTGGAATCTAAGGAACACAAGTGGTAGCATAGCTCTTAAAACAAACTAAATTTGCTGATGAGTCTGCTAATGGTCTTTTCTACTCACAGATCTGGTAGATTTACAGGTTATTCTGACAATAAGTCAACATAGCTCACTCAAATGTGGTGTTTACTGCCACCAAAATCCAAAATGGCCTATTAAATTTTCCACTTTTTTTTTCATCCTAGGTGGCATGAGGTCTATCTTCTTCTCTTTTTACCTTGGAGGGGATATTTTCACTTAGTCCATAATGGTTAAAGAAACTTTACTGAGACAAGGTGGTGGGTCCATGAACTTTTAGGGTTTTTTTCTTTCTCTACCCACTAGTTTCTATATGTCTTACTAAGGTATCTAAAATACTCATCACTTTCTGCTGCTAAGATCTAATCAATACAGAGTCATCAATATAGTGGGCCTATGTGATGTTTTGTGGAATGTACACTGGCTCTGTGGACTAGAGAGTTGACATGGCCTTGAGGCAAGACTATAATGGCATCCTGTTGGATGTGCTAGGTAAAAAACTATTGGCTGTCATGCTTTTTTGCGAATTGTTATGAGACAAATGAATTACTTATATCAGTAGCTTTATACCAAGTGCTGGATGCTGTGTTGATTTTCTCTAATAATGATGCTACATTCAGGGCAGCAGCTGAAATTGTAGTTAACATTTGATTAAGTTTTTATAATCCAGTTATCCTCTAAGATCCATTTGAGTTTGGCAGAGGCCAAGTTGTTGAGTAAATGGATATGTAGTAAGTAACACCTCTTCTTTTCTCTAAGTCTTTAATGGTGTCCTTAATCTCTGCAGTTATGCAGTATTGCTTCTGATTTACTATCTTGTAGTTCCAAGGACTTCCTAGCCCTTCATTTCATAATCATCCTCATTCCCTGAGTTAGATCCAATGTGAATATTCTGCAAGTTGCCAAATATGTCCATTCCAAATACAGACTCAAGAAAGGGAAAATAACCACAGGGTGGATTCTGTACCAACTAAGCCCATTGAGAGGCAGGCTTGAGCTAATACTCTGTTTATCTCTTGTCTATCATAAGTGCCCTTTTTGTCTGGTAGAATACAGTTGCTTTTGAGGTCTCAAGGAATTAGCAACAATTCAGAACCAATGTCTAATAACTTGTCAGAATATATGAGTATTCCTATTTAACAAATGCATAGTCCACAGCTCCTTTTAGAAATGCTTCAGGAAGACTTAGGCGTGTAACCGAAGCAATGGTTCAGGGTCTTTCTCAAGAAGAACTGGTCTCCTTTTAACTTATGTTTCTAGGGCTGTTAGTTGACTTAAGTCTGGAAACTGGATGAGAGTTAGATGAGAGTCTACTACCGCCAACTGAGGCACTGAAAGTCAAGTTTTATGCTGTTGTTATTGTTTTTGTTTTTTCAGTCAGACATTTATCTTTTACACATAAAGCAATACTTGATGTCTTACTAGACCTTGGCCACCACCAAAGATCTCTGTGTGCCAAAACATTCGGAAGACTGCTACTTCCCTGCTGTCCTTTTGGTAGAAGTGCCCACCTTGTTCTTGGCAGTTAAGTGCAGCCTCTTTGGCCTATTTTCAGAAGTGTCCTACATTCTATAAGTGTCCTACATTCTAAGTGTCCTACATACCTATATAATCCACTGCTACCCATGTTCCCTAGGTTTCTACTAATATTTATTAGCAAATTTTTATCATTTTTGGTGTAAATTATTTCTACCCGGGCCTTAGTGTGTATCTCTGAAGCATATAAAGATATAGTTCCAGTTATAGGTCTAGTGACAGCAGGGGGTGGTGTGGAGTTGAGATTGTGGTGGAGTTGAAGATATTGGTCATCCACTATTAAGGCATTAACACCAGGTAAAGTTATAATAAGGTTTTACTGGAAGGAAGGATAGTTTCCTAAGACATTGCAGAAAAAAACTAATTTCAGGAGGGAAAACAGAGTAATTTGAAAATTCAAGTCTATCAGTTTCATCAGGGTCCAATAAGATGGTCTCATTCCAAGTTTTAGTATTCCAATCTCTCCCGATAAATGTCCTAAGTTTTACATAAGAAATTTGGAAAGACTCTGAATTCAACTGTCATTGTAATTCAGCAACTTGCACAATACATTTTGTGTTGATTTTTAGTAATATCCAACCTATGACTAAAAGAAATATGAACATATTTTGGGATTGTCTTCAAAGTTTTCTGATCCTCAATCTGTGAATTGAGGTGATAGTTAAAGGACTAGAACTTGATATTTTATTTCTGTAATTGCTCAAGTACACTCAGAAGACTCCATCCCACACCACAGTCCTGTGGTCATCATAACTGCCCTTATAATCAAGTCCATTAGCCACTAGAGCTTCTCACACATGTATTCAGTGGGCACTCCATCACATTTAACCACAGATGATAGCTCAGCTAGTCATGATGCCATTACATATCATAGCATCTCACTTCCTATTGGCAAAAACAAAATTAAAAAATAAAAAGCATAGCATTACACTCGAGGTCAAAAACACAATCAGACCAATCCCCAAATCCTATCTTTGTATCTCTATCTCCTGAGATTACTCCTAATAACAATTCTATATCAGTTAGAGTCCAATCAGGAAACAAAACACATAGTTATTTGAACAGATAAAACTTAATAGAAGGAACTATTAGCTATTACAACTGTTATAGTTACTCTATAAAGGAGTAAAGAGTGCTATAAAGAATTTCCTAAGGTTGGTGGAGAACATCTAAAAAGGAAACAAACTTGGAAGGCCCTCTCCAAAGATGGATTTTCTTTGTTGGGAAGGCATGGTTTGCACTCTGCCAAGTGACAGGGAATTTCTCTAGGTCTCCCCAGGACATAGCTGGTCCATAGACACCAAGTTGAGGCTCATTGGCAAAAAACGGTTGCTGAACGTGACAGAAAGAAATACTCTTTCCAGGAAGAGTTAGGCTGAGACAAATAGGCAGAGACCCATAGACAGAACTGGAAAGCAGGGAATGCACCTCTGGGGTGTGTGGGAGCCAAAGCTGGCAGGCAGTGAGCTACAGCCATGACTGGCAAGCTGGAAACCAACCATGGTAGACAAGGCTGGGAAGATGGCGACTGGAGTGCCTGTGAGAATCACTGGGGAGCCACCACAGATATCACAGAAAAGCAATAGGGCATTGTCCACAGAAGTGCCAACCAAATTTGATGGAATGAGCACCAGTGGATGTTCGCCAAATGTGACGCTGGTAGCTACAGAGTAGGAGCAAGAAACAGCACACCAGAATCATGAAGCCATTACTCCCAAGATGTCCCTTTAGTGCTGTCTACTGAGAGAGCTCAAAGTGGCATAGGGGCATATTTACAGGGTCCTGCTCTATTATCACAGAGCAGGCAATGAAGTGGATGAAGAACTAAGAGACAAGAAATTACTATTGGCATAATGGAATTCATTATTATGATTATAATTAACATCTTAAGTAGTCTTTACATTTTGTTAAATCACTTGTATAGTTATTACCTTATTTAATCCCTCTAATGATTAACTTTATTTAAAGGATAAGAAAATTGAAGTTCAAAGGCATTGACTAATCCCACAGCTAGTAAACAGAGTTGGAGTTCAAGTGAGAATTTTGAGATGCAACATGAAGTCTTCCAACCAAACTCACTGCCCTCTCAGAGGGGGATGGGCGGGGCAGAAGAAATGGAGAATGTATTGATTATTTCAGTAGACCAATATTCATTGAATACCCACTCTATGCCGGGCACCACTAAGTACTGGGTATGCAGAGTAGAGAAAATAGACATGGTGTCTGTTCTCACAGAGTTTACAGTCTAGAGCAGGGCCAGCAAATTTTATCTTAAAAGATAAATATTGATATTTTAACCATTGTGGAGTCAGGAAGCAAAACTGAAGATTTTGTGTAGGTGCTTACATAGACATTTAAAATGTAGAAACCATTCTTAACTGCTGGGCACTCTGTACTTTAATAAACTGTTTATTGCACTAATAAAGAGTTTATTGGATCTCTGATCTAAACAAAGAGATTAAAAAATGAATACACGTATGAGTGCAAAGTGGAAGAAGGGCACAAACAAAAAGAACTGGTTCTATGAGAGAAGTCATGAGAGATGGGAGAGACTAAGACTGAGAACTAGGAGACACTAGTTATGACGGAGGAAGAACCTTTGAACCAAGACCTGAAGGGTAAGTTGATGATCCAGCAAAGAGGATGGAGGGTTCTGGGCAGAGGCAGCAGTTCTGAGGGAGGAAAGAACTTGGTGCATTCAAGAAGGACTCTTAACACAACATCAATGACAAAGTGACGATCACACACACACACACACACACACACACACACACACACAGCAATGGAGCCCAAGCAAGAACTTGGTGCATTCAAGGAGTCAGAACACAGCATTGATGACAACAATGGCAATCACAGACACATGGAGGGGGGAGCCTGAGCACACAGGCAAAAGGGAGCAGAACATGGAGCTCATGAGGAAGGAGGGGCCTGATCATCTCAGGTCTGGTGAAGGGGGCAGCCTGGAGGTAGCCAGGCCTGGGAACAATCAGAAGTGGAGGGGGAAGGAGAGGAGGGGAGCAAATGCAAAAGCAGAAGCCTGATCCAGCAGCAGGGACCTCACAACCTCCCAGCCGTGCGTGAAATGCTGTTATGCGTGTCAACCTTCAGGGGAGGCCCTGCCTCTTGCGCCCCCAGCCCTCGCCAGCAAACATTCCTTTCAGGTCTGCACTTTGATGCATTCAAAGAGAATTCAAACCATCTTTCCTTTTCATAATTTAATCTGTTGCCCAGGCCTGACAGAATGCGCAGGAAAGCAGCTGACGGCCTCCCTGCTGAACAAGTCGGGGCCTTCCACGGTCCTGGAGAAGGACCCGGAAACAGGAGTCAGGAGACCTAGGTCTCTGCTCTGGCTCACTCCGGATCTCACCTTTCACCTTCGCCTCTGGGTTCTGATTTAATTGGTCACAGAGACAGGATCATGTCATGGTAAAGAGCACAGGCTGTGGAAACAGACACTCTAGGTTCAAGATACTCAAGTCAAGACTCCATTATCTTCCAACTGCATAATTCACTCATGCTACCGAATGTCTCTCATCTTGAGAATGAGATCATTGCTGTACTTAAGTGGCAGGACTGCTGAGAGAAGTGGATGAGTCGTGTGAAGGCTTAGACAGTGGGTAGTGCATAGAAAGCACTCAGTGGATATTTGCCAAATCAGCTGTTTCTTTTCATTTGCTCCTTCTGTTAACTGTATGATATAGGCAGGGCAGAAATTGTTATTCCATTTTATGGACAATTACTCAAGGCACAATAAGATAACGGCTGCTGCCTAAGATCAGGTGGCAGAGCTGGTTAGCAAACTCATGTCTTGCATACTCTGAGGCTCCACTCCTCTGACACCTTGGCAGACTTATTCTGGGCAAGTCATTGCAGCCTTGTGGACCTCAGTTTATCCAACTGCTGGATAATGCTGGTGAAGATGGACATTGTCTTTACATTTTCTTCCTATCTGACCACCTATGGTCCAATCTGGGGTTGTGGTCATTTTCAAACTACTTCTCCTTCTGCCAATACACTGTTCCAGTTTGCCACGAGACACTTGACGGAGGGACCAGGTCCAGCCCCTTGAGCACCAGCACTTTCTGTGTCAGCTGCCAGCCCCTGCTCTGTGTGCCGTAAGTTCTCTTGTCACATAAAATTCTCCTTCTGACACTGTTTCCCTTTAGAATGAAAGTAAATCATAACTTTTCACTTAAGCATTTCTGCTTCTAGTCAGACCTGCTTTAGCCTGAAGTTGAAAAAGAGTATATTTGGTTGGATCACATTTCAACTTGGTCTAATAGATATTTGCTTAAGGGGGAAAAAGGTTGAAGAAAAAAGGGAAATGTCAAAACGGAATAATAAAATGGTCTATAAACAGAAGCAGGTTTTCTGTGATACGTTACCCCGATAAACCCGATAATGGTTCCCAAATGCACTGTCCTGGGCTGATGCCAGGCTGGGCGGCGGGGGGTGCTGGGTTATTTTTAATTTTACTGTAGCCAAACCATGACCTCATCCTGATGGAATTCTCTCCCACCAAAGAGCTGTATCGAGTTATTTGTCGGCCGAAATTCATTTGAATGTGGATTCATCGGAAACATGTGTGGCCATAGAAGCAGCCGAGAGGGAAAGCCGGGGGAGGAAAGAGTGGGATTTTCAAGGAAACCTTTCCCTTTGTTTTAACGAAACAAGCCGATCCTCGCGGGGCCTCGGGTCTTGGATAATGTCATCCTTGGGCCTGCTGTTCCTTGTGACCGCTCTGTGCCCTCAGCCGCTCCAGATCAGACCCTTGCTCTCCCCTCTATGGTAGGAAATGCAGATGTCCCCATCATCCACTAGGGGCAGACCCTGGACAGCTGCCCTGTGAGGTGGACTCAATGTCAGAGTAAAGAAGTCTCGGCTAATACCCAACTAATTCAAAGGTAGCACATAAAATTGCCGCAAACACAGCAAGACCTACTCTTCACCAAGCACCTACCTTGTGTATTGTGGAAGTGCGTTGCAGATACTAACTCTGATCTTCATAGCAAAGTAGGTGGTATGATCATTCTCCACACATGAAAAAAACAGGCTTGGGATGTTAACTCCTTAAGAACATATGGCTATTTAGCGACTTAATCAAATTTCAAGGCCAAGCCTGTTTTGGCTTCCCCTCTAACCACAATGCTGCTACAAACAGAAGTCTTAAAGGAATTTAAAGAAAAAAAAGATGCCTTTAGATTGGCAGATCAGGGAAGGCTTCATGTAGGAGGTGGCATCTGAGCAAGATGTGAAGAACAGGAAGTATTTGGACAAAGGGATATACATTCCTGATAGGATGAAAGGGGAGGCATCAGGAAACTGTGAGCTGAATCTTGCAAGGAGTGAAGAGCCTGATTTTTAGATGCCTGGACAGACTTGGCCTGAAGAACATGGAGAGTCATTGGCAAGCCTTGAAAAGGAAAGTACTGACGACCATTATCTGGCCTCAGATAGAGAGGGCATGGGAGACCAAGGGAGGGGGAAGAAGAAAGGGAGGTGGGCAAAGGCAGGCTCTCATGGTGGGTGGAAAAATAATCTAGCTGCCTCAGTGATTAGTTATATGCAGAGAGAAAAGAGAGGGAATGATCTGAGATGAGTCCCAGGTCTCTGGGTGTGAGTGACTGGGTGTGACTCTGGTGTGAGTGACTGGGTGGGTGGAGGATCCCTCACTGAAACAGGAGAGTTGTGTGCAGGATGAGCAGATCCAGTTTTCAAACACGTTCAGCTTGAGAGATGTCATTTCTGTCACCCCAACTCCCACAT
This sequence comes from Carlito syrichta, assembly GCF_000164805.1. Lineage (NCBI taxonomy): Eukaryota > Metazoa > Chordata > Mammalia > Primates > Tarsiidae > Carlito > Carlito syrichta. Next base: position 97,310 of record NW_007233332.1, on the reverse strand, counting down.
AGATGGACTAAATCATGCTCCCCGTTGCTTCCCCTAGTCTCCTAGCACAAGCCTCGGCATGAAGAATGTGCTCAAACTGGTGGGTTGGCACCATCATCCCAATCCCTGTGGCCTGACGGAATTGACCCATCAAGAGAGCTAGGTTTGGCTGGATTGTGCAGGCAGCAGAAGCACCATGTCAGCAGCTAAAACCACGTTCTAAATGCAGAAGGAACCCAGGGTGGAGGTGGAGGGCAGCTTTCTGAGATCATCACATAGCATTTTGGGTGGGAAGAGATCTGGCATCAGCATAGGACCCTGCCTGTTGCCATCCTCAGTGTGGAGATGCACCCATGCTACCAGCAAGCCATCGTGGCCAAAGATTTCAAAGGACAGGGAAGAAAAGTCTGCTTACCGCAGATGGGAGGTAGAATCTTCTGTTTTGGTTTTCAATCAAGCTATTTTTCCTGAGCAAAGCAATCTTGTAGGAAATTATTCTATTGCCTTCTCGGAAATGGAGACTCCAATATCAGTGAGAATAGTTTTCCATAAGACCAAAGAACAATGGTTCATGTGTCTGGAAGTACCATGATTTTTTTGTAGTGTCTTTTAAAATAATAATCATGACTGGACTTGGTGGCTCAGTCCATAATCCCAGCAATTTGGAAGGCCAAGGGGAGTGGATTGCCTGAGCCTGCGGGTTCGAGACCAGCCTGAGCAACTTGGCAAGACCTCATCTCTACAATAAAAAAATAAAAAATTAGCCAGGTGTGGTAGTGCGCTCCTGTAGTTCCAGCTACTTGGAAACCTGAAGCAGAAGGATCGCCGGAGCCCAGTAGGTGGATGCTGGGGTGGCCATGAGCATGCTACTGCACTCCAGCCTGGGTGATAGAGTGTGACTCCAATTCAAAAAACAAAACAAAACAACACAAAAAACACCAGAACTTCACAGTAGCAAGAACATGGAGCCAACCATACTGCTCATCAAAAGAGAACTGGATTAAAAAAAATGTGGTACATATACACGATGGAATGTTACACAGTCATAAAGAAAAACAAAATCACAGACTTCACAACAACCTGGATGGACTTCGAGTCTATAATACTGAATGATCTTTCACAGGAACAAAGAACTGAACATCACATGTTCTCACTCATAAGTGGACCTTGGACATTTATCGTAATACTATAAGAAAATGATTGGCAGTAGCAGGAAACTGCCGGGAGGGGGAGTGAGGAAGCAGAATTGGCAGTAATGGGAATCTGCCTGGGGAAGGGGGGGCACACCTCACCAACAAGGGTACCTGCATAATGAACATTTGTATACCTAACCCTGAATTGCACTTCACATCTTTAAAATAAAAAAAATAAAATAAAATATTAATCATAAATAGTGCATATATCACAGAAGACATGAAAATCAGGGATTGAGTACCTCATGATGTTCCAGTTGAACCAAGGTCTCTCATTCTATGTGACTCTCCTGTCTGTGTCCACAGGCACACATGGGGGTCTTCTCTCTCTAGGGCCATGTTTACCCATAGGACCCTATGAAAACCAGAGAGCAAGCATAGCTCTTATAGGGAATATGCCTGTCTTGAAGTTCTCTGCTTCTTGGATCTTAATTTATGAGGAGAAATGCTCCATTTTGAACATGAAAGTCTCTAGTTCTGAAAAGGCAAAATTATAAACCATAAGACATGAAATTTTTCAAAGATTAGCTAGGTAAGTAAAGTAGCAGATTGCCTAACATCCTGGATCTACAAGGAACTCAAACATACTGAAAGGAAATAAACAGCCCTTTTAAAAAGTGGGCAAAAGACATAAATAGACACTTTTGAAAAGAAAACATACGAGCAGAAAACAGACATATGAAAAAGTGGTCAGCTTCATTAATCATCAGAGAAATGCAAAACAAAACCACACTGAGATACCACCTAACTCCGGTAAGAATGGCCATCATTAATAAAACAAAAAAACAACAGATGCTGGTAAGGATGTGGAGAAAAGGGAAAACTTCTGCGCTGTTGGTAGGAATGCAAACTAGTTCAACCTCTATGGAAAACAGTGTGGGAATTCCTAAAAGAACTAGAAATTAACCTTCCATACAGTCCAGCAATCCCCCTCCTGGGAATATATCTGGTGAAACTTATCTACAAAAAAGATACCTGCACACGCATGCTTATTGCAGCACTATTCACAATAGTAAAAACATAAAACCAACCATACTGCTCATTGAAACAGTACTGGATTTTTAAAAATTTGGTACATATACGTGATGGAATATTATGCAGCCATAAGAAGGACAAAATTATAGACTTTACGGCAACTTGGATGATTTAGAGTCTGTCATACTCAGCGATCTATCACAGAAACAAAGAAATGAGTACCACATGTTCTCACTCATAAGTGGACCCTGAACATTCACCATAATACTATAAGAAAGGGATTGGCAGTAGTTGGAAACTGCCAGGGGAGGGAAACAGGGGAATATATAACATCAATAATGGTACCTGATTCCAAACCAGGTGAAGTGGGGAATCAAAGAGAGGCCCAGACTTTACCTGTACAATGACCACTCATATGCCTAATCCTGAATTATACCCCACATCTTTAAAATAAAATAAAATAAATATTCCATATATGAGAGAGCATACAGAAAAAAAAGGATAGCAAAATAAAGCTCCAGGTAGCCATCACTTAACACTTCAGCACTTACTGATATTTTCCCAACCCTCTTCATCTCCCCACACACTTACTTGCTATGTGTCTCCTAAAATTGTGATTTGCTTGTGCCAGGCAGAATCTCAGTAGAATCTACTGCAGAATCTCAGCAGAATTGCAAGGAACTGTGCTGCCTCTGAATTAGGGGATCTTGATGGCAAATGTTATATATGTCTTTATATCCCTGGGGCTTGCACAGCGCCTAATATGGCACTCAAAAAATGATGTAACTACCCCTTACTAGGCCTATGGTTTTGGAAACATCGTTGGATTGTCCCAGCCCCACAGTTCTCATCTGCGAAGTAGGAACAAGAGAATCTGCCCAACGGAGCAGTGATAAACACTAAATCAGACGATGCATGGAAAGCACTTAGCACAATGCTAAGCCAGTGGTAAGCTCAGTAGGACTGTTCCCCCTTCTACTCTGTGGGAGGAGCCCAGGTCTTCCTAAGACATAGGAACTAAAATGGGTAGGTAGAAAGGAAGCGACAAAGGCTGGTTAAAGTATTGAAGGACCAGGCTCGGTGGCTCACCCTGTAATCCCAGCACTTTGGGAGGCTGAAGCAAGTGGACTGCCTGAGCTCGCAGGTTCGAGACCAGCCCAGGCAACTTGGCGAGACCTCATCTCTACGATAAACAAAAAATTAGCAAGGTGTGGTAGCAAGGTGTGGTAGCACATGCCTATGGTTCCAGCTACTTGGAAAGCTGAGGTGGAAGGATTGCCAGATTGCCAGAGCCCAGCAGGTCAACACTGGGATGGCTGTGAGCATGCCACTGCACTCCAGCCTGGGCGGTGGAGTGAGATTCCAACTCAAAAATAAATAAACAAATAAACTAATAAGGAATAGAGAAAAGGCAGACAAGAAGAAGGAAGCCCAGAAAGCAATATGGATTAGTTGAAGAGAAGCAGCGAGCCAGAATTCTCCTAAGTGACCTGAAATCATGATAAATGGGGCCTGACAATTAAGTTCACAAACTCATCCTAAAAAAAGTGCTACTTACCTCATTGCTAGATTGTGATTTGCTTGTACCAGGCACTTTCAAAGTATTCCCCTTGGGACACTATGCACCAGTGTCTAGTCCACCCGTCAAAGCAATTGTGGAATTCTTTTTCTGGAGTGGCCCTCAGAGCTGTCATCATATTACCCTTGATATCCTGAATGTCACCAAAATGTCTTCCTTACAATATTTCCTTTATCTTTGGGTGAAGGAAAAAAGTCATTGGGGGGACCAGATCAGGTGAGTGGGGAGGGTGTTCTAATACAGTTATTTGCTTCCTGGCTAAAAAGTCCCTCACAAACAGTGTTGTGTTAGCATGTGCATTGTCATGATGCAAGAGTTCCTTTGGGGCCACTTTTGTACAGAGCTTTCTCATGCCACGATTTTCAGTTAAGGTTTTCATAACTGTTTCTCTAGCAATGTTTATTTGGTCTACTATGCTTCTCGATGTCAGCTAATAATTTTGATGCACAATTTGATGAAATTTTGCAGTGTTTTCACTAGTTCTGCATGTCACTGGCCATCTGATCACTCTTCATCAGTGATGCCTTCTCTCCCCTCAGAAAAACATTTAATCCATTTGTACACTGCCATTTTCTTCCCCATAAACTTGGACTAACATGTCCCTGACTTCACTTCCACTCTTGTCACATTCGACATGGAATTTAATATTTGTTAGTTGCTCTAATTCAAACTCCAATATCCTCACAATGGCACACAAAAACATACAACAACAATAATGAATGCCACTTAGCAAGACACTGCCACATGTCGACATGAACACAGCTATGAGACAATGATATACCAAGGTTGTGAAACCTTACCGAGTTGTTTGTACAGTGCTGCCAACGGAAGCACACAGTGGTAAGTTTGGGAACTTAATTGTCACATCCAGTATCTATCCATTGAAGAATGCTGCATGTCAAAAATGTCTCTCTTGGGTTTTCCGTGTCCCCTGTTGAGAGAAAGCTGGCAACATTTGCCCCTAGGCAATGTTCTTTTCTCCCCTCACCCCTACTCAAGCCATCTAGGGTCCTTAAGTCCCTTTTCCAATTGATCTTTTAGAACTTGCTTCCTAGAGAGCATCTGGAAAAGGCTCCACATTGGAGTGTGAAGGATGAGTGGCTCTAAGGTGTCAGGGCAGAGGATTACCTTCCATCTGGTCCATGTGAGATCCTAGGCATAGACCATCAGAGCTAGGTGTGATGTCAAGTATGGCAGAGTTCAGGCTGCTGAGAGGCGGCTATAGAGAGATCAAAGCAGCCAGTGTATCCACAATCAGAGAAGACTTCTCTAGGAGAGTGGGGGAAGCCAAGCTGTGTCTTACGTGGTGAGTAAATGTTTACCTAGTAGCAATGGACAAATCTATTTTCAGAAGAGATAAAAGTCCTATGTTTGATTAGCCCATAGCTTGGATGCATTTTTTAAAAATCACATGCATGTACTTTCTTTTGCTGTTAAGTATAGCATTGCCCCTACACTGTGGACCTCAAATTCTTTTCCTTACCACCACCGTAGCTTTGGATAACCCAGGACTTTTTCCCTCATTCTAGAGATTAGAAAACTAAGCTTTCAGTTGTGTCTCATTGCCTTGCTAGACTACAACTTCCCAAGTTCCTGCTCACTGGTTGCCTAAGACCTGGTTGTCGGGAACTCCTTTGTGAGTCAATCCCTGGATCTAGAGTCTTCACCTGACACATTCTGCCTTGGGGAGAATTACCTGGTGGCCTTGCCACCCATTCCTCTAGCCCGCAGGTTCCTCTCTGGTGGGAATCGTTAATCTCTGTAACCCCTGCCACAAACTGAGGGTCTAGTAAAATGCTGTTGTAAACAAATGTTTGTTAAATTTAAAGTAACTGAACCTTAGCCCAAGGATAAAAAGTGAAAACTGCAACAGTCACCATATGGGTCTGCATTCTTTTGGCAAACACTGCCATGTGAAGAATACCCAAATATGTGGACTGGCTTTCACATATTCCATCCAGATGTTCAGATTTAGGTAGACGACGACGAGGAAATCCTTAATGAATGGACTAGTGTTTCTCACCATGTCTAACCTCCAGACTATCCTGTTGTCTCCTGTACTGAGACTGCAGCTCACTCAGCATTCTTAAATGGGCTGCGAAATAGTGTGCCATGAATTGGACTTGCAAGAAGCGAGGGAAGGGGAGGGAGAGAGGAGACCGCCCAAGGTCCCTGTGGCAGGAGTTTGTCTGTTGTGTTGGAGGATGAGCAAGGGGCCCATGTGACCAGAATGCAATGGGCACAGGACAGGAGGTCAGAGAGCTGGGGGGGGGGGGGCTGGGCCAGAATACAGACAGCAATGCCTTATTGGTCATAGTAAGGATTGGTATTTGTAATGAAATGGTGGGTCGTTGTCGAATTTTGAACAGAGGAGTGATACAGTATACTTTATATTTTCAAAAGAACCCTGAATTCTTTGAAATGAGCCTGTGAGGTGGAAGGGAGGAGAAGGAAAGTGGGAAGAGGATTTAGGACGTTACTGTGGTTATCCAGATGTGAGGTGGTGGTAGCTTGGAATGGGGCGCTATGGCAGGCATGGTGAGAAATGGTTGGATTCTGGATGAATTTTGCCTTCCACTTCCCAACTATCTGTGCTCTAACTCCAGGCAAGTGACCATTCAAGAATGCTGCTAGATACCTAAAACTTCATGGAAGGACAGCAACATGTTTTTATTCTCAACGAATGAACAAACGGACACATCAGATCTGGGAGGAATCTAGATGCTGGTTCTCGGAAACATGCTCCCAGATAGTTCACTTTGGACTTAACCTTTCACTTTGAGGGACCTAGGAGCTGAAGGAACAGAAACTGTGAATTATTCCCCAGCTATGATATAGGAAAGCAAAACCTGTTTTTGAAAAAAAGAAAAAATGACCATCGCCTACTAAACTCTGTGGTGCCCATGTACTCTTGGAACGATGGCCGCCGCCATATTTCCTGACTTTGGCCCCCTCCCCTACCTTGGGGAGGTGAATCTCCACTCTCTCTCTCTCTCTAACTTACTTTTGAAATGAACTATATTTCCTAATATAAAAAAATAAAAATAGCTGATTAATAGCTGAATTAATTTTTGATGCATTTTCCAATTTGTGCCAGAGACATAAACAGAAGAAATGGAAGTGGAAATTTTGATTCGCTGAGTGTAATTTAAGAAAGAGGCAAATACCAGTAAGAATATGGAGGACAGTGAGAAACAAAGAAATCTGGCTGATGAGGACAGAAACCACCAGAGGGAAGCTCTGATGTGGTCAGACACCATGGAGAGGAAACGAGCAGGTACTGGGTTCTCACAGGTCGGGAGGATTAGGGGTCTGATCTCACAAAGCACACACAGATTAGCTCCGGGCATTCTGGCTTCTTCAGGGCGGTCCTCTCAGCTTCCCACACTCTGGTGCAATGTCAAGCACTCTCTCTTCTCACCCAGCCAGCTTCCAGTGGGCACGGACCATTTATTCTGTACAAAGCACAAGTGGCTTCATCCACACTCCACTTTTAACCTCACAGCAACCCTGGGAGGCAGGAGTTACCTTCTTCATTTTACAAAAGAAACAGGGCCCCGAGTTTGGAAGGGATATATGAAGAATCACACAGCAAGTTAAAGAGACCCAGCCTGCCTGCCACACTTGAGCCTCCTTTCTTTGAAATTATCAGAGCCTCCCAGGAGGGCTAGGAGGCTCATCTTCATAAGGACTGATGAGGGGACTTGGATGGTTGGGCGTGAATGTGACATCATGGGAAGGTCCCAGTGCTGAGCTTCTTAGCTGTGGGAGTAGCAGTATCTGGCAGTCTTTCCTGGCCATAGCAGTCCTGTTGAAAGCAGTTGGTGTGCTTTATCTCTCACCTTTGTTTCTGGAGAATATGAGCCAGATCCATTTTAACCAGCCATTTTGATAATTTTAAAACTCCTTCTAGAACAATAGCTCCAACCCTTGGTTGCACATGAGAATTCCCTGGGCATCTTACACAAATACTGATGCCAGGTTTATCCCTAGAGTTTCTCATTTAATTTGGGGCATTCTAGTAGGGAGGTAAGGTGAACAAACATACTCCAGAAAGTCTTCAGTGTCTACACACATGTTGTCTAAACAAGAGTTAGACAACCGAAATCCTTAATTATGCATATATTCATTAACATGTAAGCTGTTAAAAATACTGTTACAATTTTGACATCCAAAAATATAACTTTTTTCTCACTATTTTGGATTCTTTGGGTAGCATGAATTTCCAAGAACAAGAACAGAATTAGCTAACTAAATCAGCTGATTGAAAAGTATGAACAATTTTAAAGCTCTTGATGCATATTGATAATTATCCTTCAAAAAGCATGCACAATTTGTGTTTCCTCATTTTTTAAAATAAAAATATCTATGTCCAACTTTCAAATCACCAGATCTTTCTATCCATGGAATGCACTTTCTTTGGAGGTAGTAAGTTTCTCATTACCAGAGGTATTCAAATGTATCTAAAGGGCACTTTGCTGAGTGACAGCTGATAGGTAGCCACTCCCTAGGTTTGGGTAGAAAGTGCAGGACACCCAAGAAGCATGGTTGCAAGATGCCACCCCTGGTCCTGACTATTTGCTCCTGAAAAGACAGCCTGCGCCACAAGGCTGTTTTCAGACAACTGGTAGACAGGTCTAGGGTGTGAAAGCAGGTTTACTATGGAAAGTGCCCAGGAGTGACTGGGACCCATTCAGGAAATACTGCTGTAGTCAATGTGTGTGAGAATGACAATGATCAGGACAATGAGAGTGATGAAATGGGAAGGGCGATCGTGTACTTTCTAAGAAACTTCCCTAGGCTTACGCTATCTTTAAGTGAGGAGGCTCATTTAATATTTTAAATGATTTTCCTATCAGGTGCAAATGACAAACATTTGGAGGGGGATAAAACATCTTGAAATAATTCTAAAATGTGTTGCCCATCTCTCCAAACTAAGCAGCACAGGATAGTGGAAAGAACAGGACATACAGAGTCAGACAGACTAGGCTTTGAACCAAGACTCTCCCAAACAGACTCCATAGACTGTGTAAGATGCCTGACTTCTCTGAGCCCCAGTAAAATGTTGGTAACAATATTGTCTCCAGGTTCTTGAGATAACTAACATGTTAATTTGTATATGAAGCACCTAGTAAGAGACTTGACATACAGTTTACAATCAATGAGAAGTATCCATTATTATAATATTAATTAGAACATACTTGTATCCTTCAATTTACAAAGAGATAATTAAATGGTGAGAAGAATGACAATCATGGTAATTATAACAACTAATAACAGCAACCACTTATTAGGACCTACTATTTGCTAGGCAGTACGTAAATATGATCCCTTATATTTACCTGTCACTTTAATAATTGTCCAAGCAGTTTTATCTTCATAAAAAAGCCCAAAAAGTACTAAACAAATCTGACAAAGTAGACAGAGATGTATTATAAATAAGGAATAAAGAAGGTTCTACTGATTTATGTAAGGGTCTAGGGAAAGTAAAATGATTTAAAATATTGTTGTAGTAAATGTTCTGTGATATAATTAAGAGGATCTTTCAAATTTTTAAAAAATGAAGCTCATACATTCCTATTGTAATTCCATCTTTTCAATTTTTTAAAATAGGATCTGATGTTGAGGATACTGTGGGAGCTCTCAGCATCTCTGGTTTTGGGGTCTTCCCCTATTTTCCAGGAAGTTTCATTATTGACTCCAGATTCTAGCAAATCCCCGGAGCCCAGGCATTTTATATGTCTGTGGTAGGGAGAGACAATGAGCCTGTTTCCCAGGCCAGGTTCTGTTTACACTTCCTTGATCAGGGATAATGATTTGTTTACAGGAGACATTCTGTCTTCATTAAACTCACTTCTGGACAATCAATAAAAGGGGACTAAGATGACAGGCCGCATGAGTGTTTGAAGTTCACATATCCTGCCTTGCTCTGAGGGACCAAGGCTCAGCCAAGACTTTCTCTTACTAACACCCAGGATCAGGACATCAAAAGTTCTACCTGAATAGAGGAGGGATGACCTTTCCCCCAAAGAAACATAAAGTCTCAACAAATGACTTTCCAATTCTTCTTCTCTGATTCTTATACCTTAGCATAGGACAAGCACTGTCTAGTATATTTCATACATAATGCAGTCTGCCTTCCATCTCCATTAACAAATCATACTTGAAGGTGTTTAATAAACAAATTAGAGGTATTTCTGTAGTTAACTTATGACAGCCATTTGATTGGGTGTGTAGCAGTGATATCTCGTCATGGTTTTAATTTGTATCCCCCTAGTGGTGAATGATGCTGAACATCTTTTCATGTGCTTAGCCACTCATACATCTGCTCTGGAGAAATTTCTTCTTCTTTCTTCTGCACCTCCCCCTCCTCCTTTCTCTCTCTCTCTCTCTCTCTCTCTCTCTCTCTCTCTCTCTCTCTCTCTCTCTCTCTCTTTTCTCTCGGAGTCTCACTCTGTCACTCAGGCTAAAGAGCAATAACACGATCACAGTTCTCCATAACCTCGACCTCCTGAGCTCAGGTCATTCTTCCACCTTAGCTTTTGAGTAGCTGGGACTATAGGTGCATGCTAGTGTGCCTGGCTAATTTTTTTTATATTTGGTAGAAATGAGGTCTCACTATGTTGCCTAGGCTGGCCTTGACTCCTGGGTTCAAGCAACTTTCCACCCTCACCTCCCAAAGTGCTGGGATTATAAGTGTAAGCCACCATGTATGACCTGAAATGTCTATTTTATATCTCTTATCCATTTTAAAGTATATTATTTGTCTGGTTATTATTAAGTTGGAGGAGATCTTTGTAAATTCTGGATACAAATTTTTATTGGATATTGTTTTGCAAATATCTCCCCCCAGTATGTTGCTTTTTAAATTTTCTTAATAATGTCTTTTGAAGTGCAAAAGTGTTTATTTTTGATGAAGTTAATTTATCGGTTTTTTTCTTTTATGAACAATGTTTTTGGTGTGGTATCTAAGAAATTTCTGCTGAATCCAAGGTCCCAAAGATTTTCTGTTTTCTTCTAAAGGGTTTTTTTTTATTGTTTTGGCTCTTACCTTCAAATTTATGATACATTTAGAGTTAATTTTGTGTATTGTCTGAAGTGAAGGTCAAGTTCATCTTTTAGTATGTAGATAGCCAATTGTCCCAGCATCATTTATTGAATAGACTATGTTTTCCCTAGGAATTGTCTTGGCATTTTTGTGAAAAATCAGCTGACTGAAACAATGCTTTTCTTCCTAGAGTATCAATTTTACTCTATTGATCTATATGTCTAATTTATGAGTGCCATGCTATCTTGACTACTGTAGCTCTAGCATAAGTTTTGAAATTGGAAAGTCAAAGTCCTCTGACTTTATTCTTCTTTATCAAAATTATTTGGCTAGTGTACATGTTTGCATTTCCATAACACTTTAAGTTCCTTGAAAATTCCTACTGGAACTTTGATAGGAATTGTATTGAAACTATAGGACAATTTGTTGGCGAGAACTGTCATCTTAATAATATTGAGTTTTCCAATCCATACACGAAATTGGAATATCTTTGCACTTATTCAAATCTTTAATTTTCCTCAGCAACATTTTGTGATTTTCAATGTACAAGTCTTGCACTCCTTTTGTTAAAGTTGTTCTTTTTAAAAACATTATTCTTTTTTGATGCCATTGTAAGTGGAACACCTGAATCTCTTTGCAAAGTCCTCTGTCTCTGGCAGGTCTGTCACCTGCTTTCTTCAATAGCCAGTAGCTACCAAAACGATCTTTTTGTTATGTGAGTTTTAGAATAGTTCTTGGTTCTTGTCTCCCTAACTTCTCTCCTTCCCAGCTCAGATAACAGAAGCAAGCAATGAGCAGAGGAGAGGGAAAGAATGGCATTCTCCTCTCTCTGCTCCTATCTTTTCTGATTCACCATTCACAAGGTAGAAGCAGAAAAGAGAAAGTTCTATCATGTATGATTCCTCGTGTCTATCAGAAATATTTACAAATATTACTCATATTTGTTCTCTCTCCCTCTGTCCTGCAATGTCTTCATGGGTGGACACCAGCAAGTCAGTGGCAAAAGGCAATGTGCATACACTGAGGCCCCTAACTGGAGGCACTCACTCTCCACGACTCCACAAAGTGACTACCACTTTACTAATTGGCTCAAGCATCTCTCCTTTATTCTGCTCAGTGTTTTATTTTTTTCAACAGGGCTTGTGAAGATCTGTTTATTCCTTTTCTGCAGTGTGTTTTGGTTAAAAGAGTGCTGATTGGGAATCAAGACATCTCTGAAAGCCTTGACTGTGCTCTCTTAGGCAAGTGACTGTTCCTGTATGAGCTTTGGTTTGCCTTAGTTTGCCTTACAAGGCAGTGGCTTCACTACTTGAACCCTAAGGACATACATAGGTCTGACACCCTCAGACTCAACTGCATAGCAGGTGAACAGATGGATACATTAAGAATGAGGACAATCTTGTCCATGGCATGCAGGCAGCAGGAAGCACTTAAAGCAATTACATTGGGCAACAATAACCCAGAGACAAGAGAATAGAGATTCCCTGGACCTTGTGCCCAGCCTGAAAATCCTATTGAAGCACCTCTCTGGGCTCTTTCCTCTTCATGCACAGACTCAATCTTTGTAGTGATGAAAGTCTGAAACATATGTTTTTTTTTAAAAAAAAGAATGTTTGTGAGTGACAGATGGCCTAGTACTAAATGAGCATCTTGTGGGTGCCCTCCAGCCATATAGGCATAGTATTTGGGTAACTCACAGTCTAGAAGCCCGCAGGGGCCAAGGGCAGCAACTGTAACCAGGAGCAAGGTGGTAGCCTTTATTCCTAAGCAATCACCTTACGTTTTGACCAACGGAATTATCCAACTGGAAACTGGAAACAACATTGTGGTTTGAAGAATTGTGGCTAAGACCATGTGAGTGATAAGATCTGGAGTCAGAGTTTTAATTGAAGTCTTTATAACAACAAACCTGAGTCCTTTCTCTCTTGCCACAATCTATAATCAAAAGGCAAGTGGGCACTAGGTGTGGGGCAAATTAGGTTCTTGCTGAGTCAGTGCCCAGAGGCCTAAACTCTTTTGAAGTAGTTCCCAAATGTTATTCTTTTCTCCGGTGAAGGAGAGTCAGAAATCAGCCTCACTGTAAGGTTAAAAACCTTCTTAATACTTCACTCCTGGCCAGGAAAAGCAATGGGAATACACAACTTCTTGTTAAGAGATGTGGATCCTAATGCTGGCTCCTTTGTCAACCAAGTGACCCTAAATAAGACATTTCAACAACCTGGGTTCCTGTCTCCTTGTTTATTAAAGAGTAATATTGCTTTGTGCCCTGCATACTTCTCAGTGAGAATGTATTTAAAAGACAATATCTGGAGAGGGCAATGCTTAGTCAAAGAGATTCTATGATACATAGAATCTCTTTTTTTCTGATCCTAGCTCCATTGATATTTCTGGGTGGCCACAGGAAAATCATCTCCCATCCCTGGACTCCAGTCTTTTTAACTTTATAATGGAAAGGGTGATCCAAATGCTTTTGAGGAATCATCTATCTCTGAGAGCTTGGCTGCTGCTGGGTCCTGATTTCTTGGCAAGGTTCAGCACATTTTCCCCATTTACCCTGCAGAGATGTGGACACCCTACAAAGAAGAGGTTGGATAAGACCTCTCACTGGATCTGTCAGTGCAAAGGAGAGAGGTCCAGGGTCTCTTCAGCATCACTGGACCACCTATAGTACCGGCTCAGGTCTGATTAAGGGCACCATTAGGGTAAACCTGGTCAGCTAGTGTAATGTAGTGCCCACCAGAGATTGCAGACTTTGTTTGGAAATCGGAGAGCAAACACAGACCCATTGGGTTCAACACACTTTTGCCAGAGTGTGGGGGCAGGGAGGGGGTTGGGGACAGACAGCTGTCCTTTAAATAGTACTGGAAGTAAAAAATACCAGCTCTCCAAAAGGTTGGATGGTTGTACTTGAGACAGTGAAATATCCCTGCCAGAAAGAATAATAATTAGGAAAAACTCAGATTTTCGAGCTAGGCAGATCTGAACTGGAATTCCAGCTCTCCATCACACTGGCTGTGTGACCTTGTGCAAGGCTCTCAGGTTGGCCACTTACAGCTTTCCTATCTACCGAGACAGAGTGTTTGGGGATGCAAAACTGATTGCTTGTCTATTTATTTTGGTGAGAGGAGCGGCAGGTCTTCTCTAACTAGTTGGTCCAGCGTCTCTTCTACTCAGTTGGCCAACTGGCTTCCTTTGGTTAGGTAAAAACTAGGTAAATTGTCATTGATTGCACTGAGAGAAGGGAGTTTGAGGACATTATGGCCTAACAAAGCTGGCCACTCCTGGTACCCTTGATCAGTAGGGTTGATTAATGAAAAAGCAGTAGACATCATTTTTATAAGGCCAAAGAAACTTCTGGAATGATAGAGGCTGGGCTCCTAAGTCATCTTTTGAGGTTTACTGTTACTGGATCCTCTCTGGGGAAATTAGACAGATCCTTTTACCAGGAGGGTAGGTGGGATTTTGGTGGCCCAGGCTCAATGCCAGGTGCACTGTGAGGGAAAGGTGGAATCCTCAGCACATGTGGCTGAAGATGGATGGAACCCCCTCAGCCCCAGTTTCGGTGGTCCAGAAGATGGCATTTAGTTACAATGACTAAGCATGTGAATAGAAAGCACGAGAGCTGTAAGCTTGGGAGCACTGGGACCAGGCAGAACCAGAACAGTATGGGTACCATAGAAACAGTAGACTTGTCAGTATGTTCAGGACCAGTTTTCCATGGAAGTTCACTGTGGTGCTGAACAGACACCAACTCTCTCTTTATCTGGCATTTGGAAACAGAACTGATCCCTTTGGCCTGAGTAGGCCCTTAAAGTTTTAGAGAGTTTGTTAGAGAACTGGAAGTGAGACAGAGGTTGGTTTTGAGAGAGAGATAAAGAACTTCCTGCTAAGTTGTACAAATAAAGGCTGATTGGATAGTTAACTGGAACAATTTGATATATTTGCATACATTTCCACACTGGTGAAATAGTTCCTACCAGTCACATGTATAATGGGATTCATGCAATCTGATTGTACAGGTGAGGTGGAAGAATTTGCTGGTGCATCATCTGGGTCTGGCAGAATCCCTGGCACACAGTATGTCCTCAGCCAATGTCTGTGACATTAAGCTCTTAGAGTGACATAGATGCAAGGATGAATTTGAAGCCAAATGTGACTAGTACCATCACTTCAACAGTGTTTCTGGAAAACTCTTTCCTGTCAGCACTGTGCTTGGGTAGAAGTGGGGCATACAGGGCAGAGAATCCAGGAAACCATCTGGGATCTCAAAAGTCTTATAGTGCCTGGGAGATGAGTCTTATCTCCAGGATGTGGATCTGAGGAAGGACAAATGGATATGGACTGCATTAGTTAGGCTGTAAGAAATAGACTCCCTCTGTTTTCCTGAAGTGAAGGGGATTATTCAGAGCTAATGAAGATTCAGAAGCCTGTTATCAATGATTGTCCTGGCATTTCCTAAGGAGGCCTGGGCTACATGGCACAGCAAAACAAACCCACCCTTGCAGGGGAAGGAGGCAAAACTGTTTTCACAGTCTTGGCAGCCACAGGTTGGTTGTCATTATATCTTTGAGAATAAAGTAAACAAGGATGCCAAAGATGCCCGGGAACTGCCAGGCAGCAGGCCTGAGGGAGATGGGATGAACTCAGGGCAGCTTCCGGGAGGACCTTACACATGCCATGTAGCAGTAAGGCTTCTTCACCTGTTTCAGCTTCTGCTGCTCCTTTTGCTAAAGCCCATGCCGACTCAGCCATGTGTGACTTAGAAACAAATTTTTGTGTTCTGAGACTTTTTTTTCCAGACAGAACTTTCCCACTTCCTTCTCCCTGGTGCAGTGTATCCTCAGGGCAGCACCCTCCACTGGGGCTCAGTGGGCTTTGTGTTTCAAACCATCCCAGAATTCCCTGCGGGAGCCCCGCCCGCCAACCCTGGAGAGGGGGTCTGAACACAGCAGCCGCAGATCATGATGCAATGCTGTGGGTCTTAATTCACTAGGACTGCAGCTCTGAGAAAATGTCCAAGTCTCTTTGGGCCTCAATTTTCTCAGCTGTAAAATGGAGATAATGATACAGGTTACAGGCCTCAAAGCCAGGGTCTAAAGGAGGTTTGTCTCTGCCTTCAGGGTTATGAAGCTCTGCTTTTGTGGGAATGATGGTTTGACAAGTTTATGGAGCTAGCTCTTTATTCAGAGGTCCTGTCTTCTTGATCTTCCCCATGACTCACATCATCTGATTTATCTGCTTGGACTGAATTTTGACTTAGAAAACTTCCCATGGTTGACACCTGCTCCCCTGTGAGCAAGCACAAAGGAAAGCTTTGGGGTGATCCATAGGTTAAATAACACAGTTGAGTCCAAAGAAGTCACATGACTTGGCCAAAACTTTACACAGAAAGTAACTAGCAGAGGCCAAGGAGCAAGACAAGCAGTAACCAGGACAGTATATCAAGGAGGAACTGCCCTAACCCAGGCAGTGCAGCAAGGGGGTTTAGTATACATATCTGGGGCTCAAATGCACCTGGTTTTGATTCTTCATTCTACCCCAGACCTGTTATGTCTCTTGGGACAAATTACTTAACCCCTCAGAGCCTCAGTTTCCCTCCTTGCAGGTCAGTTACAGTCAAGATGATCAGACTTGATTAGGAGATTACTATAGCACCATAAGCAAAGGTAGCCAACAGGGGTAGACATGGTTATCACCCTACCCTTAATCAGGAAATGGAGGCCTGGACGGGTCGCGGATCCCAGCAGAGCGCTCTTCTGACTTTCTGGGTGCCACCCGAAAGCCTCTGTCGTCCAGGCTATAGAGTGCAGAGGCACACTCATGGCCACCCTGGCATCAGCTTGCTATGCTCCAGCGATCCTTCTGCCTCAGCTTTCCAGGTAGCCGGAACTACAGGTGCGGGCTACCACGCCCGGCTAATTTTTTATTTATTGTCGAGATGAGGTCTCGCCAATTTGCCCGGGCTGGTCTCGAACCCGCGGGCTTAGAATCCACTCGCTTTGGCCTCCCAAAGTGCTGGGATTACAGGTTGAGCCACCGAACCCGGCCTCGAACGCCCCTAGATGGTGCTGGTGCACCGGGCAGCGCCGCCGCGTCCCGCCTGCCAGCGCCGGCCCGAGGCTGCGGTAGATGCCTCGGCGGCGGCGGCGGCGCCGGGACAAAGGAAAGAACGGAGGGGGCGCCGCGACCCGGTGGCCCACGGGGACCCCTGCAATGCGGAGCCGTGCTGCGCTGCGAAGGGCGTCGCCGGGCCGGGCAGAAGCGCGCGGGACTGGGACGCGGGGAGTCTGGGTGGCGCCATGCCCACCCAACCTGCCACCACCCCTGCAGGGCAGCAGGTAGGCTGAGCTCCCCTGCGGGCTCTGGAGAGCAGGAGCCTGAGCCCTCCTTCATGCCAGGCCGTAGTGGTGCAGTGTCTTGGAAAGACCCTTCGTGCCTCTCGCCAAACCAGGATCCTCTGGATCTTCACCCTTTTGTTGATGATTGACCTACAAATTCTGGGCTGCAAGGGACAGAAGAGACTAGTGACTCAGGGAGGAAGCTGTGGCCAGTCGTGGGACTCCTTCACCTCATGAGCGTCAGTCTCTCCACCCGTGAAATGGTGATGGAGATACCCGCCCTGCCTTGCTGATTTCTGCACTCAGCAAACCTTACCCGCACTTCTGCTCGGGCCCTCCAGCAGTGCTGGGCTCTGGGATTTCCCCAGTGAGGGAGGGAGACAAGCCCTTGCCCTGGAGGAGGCTCAGCGGATGGGCCAAGCTGGGACAGGAACTTCAAAGGCACGTTGAAGATAGAGTGACTGGTGAGGAGACACTCTAGGGAGGATAAAGAAAGCTTGTGGAAAGACCCTGACAATCGCATGACTGCTGTGAGCATTGTTACTACTCTAAATGAGAGTGAGTGCACCTGATATAAAACCCCTTTTACAATTTTTTTTTTTTCAATTTGAGTTCATTGAGTTGGCATTCCCAGCTTGTACTCCACTCTGCTTCTCTCAGGTGAAGCAGTATTGGGTGCTAGTTAAAAGAACGGCTCTGAGTCAGACTGGATTTGAACCTCAGCTCTACCCTACTTACTACAGGGTGAACTTGGACAGGTTAATTCACTTCCCCAAGTCTCAATTCCCCTATCTGTAAAAATGGAGGTTAAAAAGGGCTTTGTTGCTAGAGTGTCCAGCAGATTTGTAGTAATACCTATTATGTTCAATAGCTAAATGGTGCAGCAGAGACACCTGGAAATTGAGGAACATGGATCTAGTCTGATCTATTCAGCTACCTAGTTGAGGGATCTTGGGGAACTCTCTTTTCCTTAGCAGTTGGATTTACCGCCCCCCCCCATGCAAGCTAGACATATTAGAGGTATGAGACCACCTGGTGGCCAGTGTTCCTTCTAACTCAATCCCACAGTCCTACAATTCTTACAGACCATTTTCTTCCGTTTCATAAAGGAAATCATATAGTGTATGGTCATATAGTGTAAAGTCATATAGTGTAAAAGTCATATCGTGTAATAGTTAAGGGCAGACGGACCAGACTGCCTGGGTTTCAATTCCAGTCATACCATACTCTGGGTGTGTGACCTTGGGAAAATTACCCGTGCCTCAGTTTGCTCAGCTGTAAGATGATGGTAATACTAATAGTTTTTCATTTGGCTAGAGTAAGCTAGGAGGTAATAACAAATACATTTGAACGTGCATTAGCTCAACATAAAAGAAGTTTATATCTTCCTCATAAAATAAGCCAATAACAGTTGAATCTGACCAATGTGGGTTAGTAAAAGATACTTAATACCTTTGCCCCCCAGTTTACTTATCTGTAAAATGAAGTGAGATAGCCATGCTTGCAGAGAGCTATTTAAGGTAAAAATTAATGTATATGAAGCCCCAGGCACTCAGTTAGTCACAGAATGTGCTCTTGATAAATAGTAGCTATTCATCAGTCAATTTTATGTTGACTGTGCATTTATAGAGTGCTTAACATGTACCACATATAGATAAAATAGGGTTGTGCAAGTGGGCTGCCAAGATCCTAGACTTTGGAAGTGTCCACCTGCTTGTCCTGGCATGGAATCTCATGTCTAGGACATCCTAGCTTTTTAGTGACAAAGTGAGAGCACGGCCTAGAAGGCATTTTTCCCATTCTGCTTCCTCTTTTCTGAGCTCCACCCCGACTCCAACTGTGCCATGTTTCTACCCTACTGTATGTCCTCCATGTCAAAGGCTACTGTCAGAAACTTTTATTTGGAGATAAACAATAAAGACTATGTGGGCTGGACTCACTGGCTCAGCCTTGTAATCCCAGCACTTTGGGAGGCCGAGGCGAGTGGATTGCCTGAGCCCACAGGTTTGAGACCAGCCTGGGCAACTTGGCGAGAACTTGTGCCTACAATAAAATAAAATTAAAAATGGTTGGGCGTGGGGGGGCGCGTCTGTAGTTCTAGCAACTCGGAAGACTGTGGTGGAAGGGTCGCTGGAGCCCAGAAGGTCGATGGTGGGGTGGCTGTGAGCGTGCGTGCCACTGCACTCCAGCCTGGGCAAAGGAGTGAGACTCCAACGCAAAAAAAAAAGGATTATGTGAAGAAGTCAGGCAACATTGGGATAAAAGTGATGAGTACTTCCATATAATCTAACAACATTATGAAATCTTGATATGGTCCTCAAATCTCATAATTGTAATATCTACTCTGGGCCCAGTATTGTCTGGGCCCAGTGTCACAAACAGTGACATTATGTGCAATTTTCCATTTTCCTATCAGGCAAATAATGACCCCAAGGGCAAGTGATACCCTGATAAATATTTACCAACCAGCTTTCCAGAAAAAATAATATATATTATATATATATTTACATATAAATAATATATATCATATATTTTTATATATACAAATATTTTATGTTTTATAGTCATATATAAATAATATATAAGTATATTTATAGATAAACTATATATTATATATGTGTATAAGTAATATATACACATATATATTTGTATATAACTTGCATAGATGGATAGATGAGCATGAATTTCATTAAAGTATGTATAGTATACAATTCACAAGCATTAAAAATTAGCATTCTTTTTTGTAAATTCCATATAGCCAATTGAGTCTCACAGAATGCTTTTACTGATTTTTGTCAAACTCGCGTATTCATCACCAGCCCATGAAAGCTAATGATAAACAATGTAGTTTAAGCATGAGTATTAGTTGATATTCTCATTTTCCTTAATGAATAAGATGAGAGTGAAATAATAAGGATGTATGTTGGGACATTATTTGTTCATCAATGACATCAGCAACTCCTTTGTTGACTCAGTTAATTGTTTTGGAATACTAAAATAATACTTCCCCAAATTTTTATTTGTGTTATTCACAAGTAAACTTTTAAGTTTAATTTGCCTTTATCAAAGGCTGATTTGTAAGATTTACATATTTTCATGATGTAAATACTTCCAACAATGACCAATTACAAAACTCCACTGAACGTAAAATTGGAAATACATGTGCACACCATTATATAGTATTTTCATCATCCAATTATAGTGATATAAGTAACCTCACAAACATAAATAATAGTAAACTATTGTAAAATAATTAGAAATGATTATTTGGAGTGTTTGTTGCTGTTAGCTTAACTATTATTGAATTATAGATTATATAATTTAATTTTTAATAATGACTGTGCTTAAGAACCAGCTCACAAAATTTCTAAAAATTTAACAATCAGCTCATGAGCTGGCTTAAGCACAACACTGCCAAGAGTCTAATTTATTTTCACTGGAAACTGGGTAAAAAATGTACTATTTCTTGATATTGTTCAGTAATGTATAAGGAAAGAGAGAGACAGAGAAAGTAGGTAGGAGGAAAGGGAGTTTATGGAGAGGTTCAGTTTCAATGGACCAAACCTTATTTGTGCCAACAGAAACCATCAGTGTAGGCAACAAACCCTTTGAAAGTCCTGCCTCAACAGAAGTTCATGCTATGCCCCAATTTTGCTTTTGCCCAGACGTGTATAATGGCTCAGCCTCTGGCTATGGCTAGGTACTCAGCTTTCTCATTCACTGACATGGAGTGCTGGATGAAAGGTACAATGTGTCAGCTGAGAGAAGTGTGTGTTTGTCCACACTCACTTACACCCCCGGCACCATCTCCTGGCTCTTACGTCTCCATTCCCATGCTGAGAGCAGAGGACCAGGATGCCATTTGTTATCCATGGTGCTATAATTTGAATGTTTGTGTCCTCTCTAAAATTCATGTAGAAACTTAATTTCCAATACAATATGTGGGTCTTTTAGGAGGTGATTAGGCCATGAGGGCTCCACTTTCTTGAATAAAATTAATGCTTTGTATAAATGCTGGTGGAGACTAGCTTAGGGCCTTTTTGCCCTTCTGTCCCTTCTGCCATAAAGGCCACCTAAAAAAAAACATCTAGGAGAACTAAGCCTTCTCCAGACACCTGAAGAAACTTGATCTTGGACTTCCAGTTTCTAGATCTATGAGACATAAATTTCTGTTGTTTATAAATTACCCAGTCTTAGGTATTTTGTTATAGCAGCACAAATGGACTGATACACATGTGCATTCTTTCTCCTGCAATTGTGCCTCTCTGTGTCCAGATAATGGGACAGACTATTTCTCAAGCTCCAGGGAAATGTGGGTGATGTCAATGGGACCCAAAGAAGAAGGCCTGGTTCAGGATTTCCACCTGGTGTCCCCCTGAGATTTCCCATAGACACCCTTCTAGGACCCCGACCTCTTAATTCTGTTTTACACTTTAGAGATTAACAGAAAAGCAATGGAAAGAACACTAATTGAGGAAAAGGAAAAAGATCAAAAAGACAAGCTGCATCTCTCCCCATTTACTTCTCAGTGTTAATCAGCTTCTGGAATTCAGTTTCCCCACATGTTACCACTAGATTAGTGACAGAAAGGACTTTGGGGACCATTTAGTCCAATACTCTGGGCAGATGAGAAAACCCAGACCCTCAGAGCACATTCCAAATGGCCTCTATGCCCTTGGAGTGGGTAGCAAGAGAATTTTTCAGAGTCAACTGCTTAAAGATCTTGAGATTTTCCTTCTTTTTTTCCTTCTCTTCCTTCCATTTCTGGAGTCTTTGGGTGTGCTCCTGACATAGCCTTCCATCATGTCTGTCCTTACCTGCAACTCACTAGACTCTGACCCCTCAGTGACATAAACCACACCCAAGTTATCTCTGATACAGTAGAAAGAGTACAGGTTTAGAATCCACAGACTTGGACTTTTAGCCCTTCTTCAGCCTAGTTGTGTGGCTTGAACAAGCTGCTTACCCTCTGTCTCTGAGCTCCAGTTTTTATAACTGGAAAGTGGGAATGACAATACCTGCTCAGGCATCTTCTGAAAATGAAATGCAAATATATATATATTTCCTAATACCATAGTATTGTAGTTTCCAGGAGCCACAAAATAGATGCAGCTTATCATGATGTTCATGTCCTTGTATTTCCAGTGCATGTGGAAGTACCACCGGAAAGAGCTCAGGAAAAGAAATTGTTACATAATAAATACTTGTCACCAAACCCCTATCATTTTTTCCTTAAAAAATTCCTGGGTTTTTCCCTCCTTCATCATCTTTCCAGTGACCAAGATAATTTCTCATCTGAGCTACTATGGCCAGTACATGCCAAATTTCTTGCTTTATCCTTATCCCTGTTCTAATCTATCTTATATGTATGTCTGATTTACTCTTCCTAAAGCGTAGCTCAAGGTCAGGGACTTGTCTTACACACCATCTCTATGACTTCCAAAAGTGTGCTGTGAATACCTGATTGGTTAAATACACAAAGTATACATAACTTTGTAAATGAAGCAAACAAAATGTAAATATTTTTTCTCTCCTTTTTTCTTCTATCCTTCTAAGCTCTTTCTATTACCATTTAACCATTATCATCAGCATTAGCAAAAGTTTAGCAGGTTTATACTAACAATAATAATTGCATTTCTGGTACTGTATTAAGTCCTGTTAAGTCATTATCTTATTTAATTATTATAGCAACTCTATAAGGTATGGTTGCAGGAAAGATGTCTTGTGGGTTCTCAACTTGTAAACATTCTTCACAGAGGCTCAGGTAAGTGCTGGGAATTGATGACAAATGCGTGCTTAGTCACTATTTGGTGCCCTGAGAATGAGCATTAGAATACAGAGGGGCAGGGATGAGCCAGAAGATTCCTTTACGAAAACTCTATTTGCAGTTTAGTGACTTTGAGCAAGGTCTAAGTTGGCTCTCATGTACATCTTGCAATTGATCAAATTCATCACCGACTCCCATACATTGTTTCATTAAACAATAAGCTTCTTGAGACTGGAGGGATGAACATCTCGGTCATTACTTGACCACAGTAACATGCACAGAAACAGTCTCAACAACTTTGGCCTTTGTAAATGTGATAGAAATAAAATAGGTGTTATGTGCCCATTTTACAGATGAAAGAAACTGAGCCTAAGATAGATGAAAATCCGCAATCAGGATGAGATCACAGGGCTCTTGATGTCTACTAAGGTCCTGTACAGTTCTTTAAAATTATCAGTCAAGGGAAGTCCTAGCCAGAGCAATCAAGCAAGAGAAAGAAGTAAAGGGTATCCCAACTGGAAAAGAAGAAATCAGACTATTTCTGTATGCTGATAATATGATCTTACACTTGAAAAATGCTAAAGAGTCCTCCAAAAGACTCCTGGATTTGATAAAAGAATTTAGTAAAGTATCAAGATACAAAATCAACCCACCCAAATCAGTGGCACTGCTATACACCAATACCGAACAAGCTGAGAATCGAATCAAGTACTCAGTTCCATTTACAATAGCATCCCAAAAGCTAAAATACTAGGAATATATTTAACCAAGGAGGTAAAATATCTTACAAGGAGAACTTCCAAACACTGATGAGTGAAATTGCAGAGGACACAAACAAGTGGAAAAACATTCCATGCTCATGAACTGGAAAAATCAACATTGTTAAAATAACCATACTACTCAAAATAATCTATTGATTCAATGCAATCCCTATTAAACTACCAATGTTATTTTTCACAGAATTAGAAAAAATTATAAAATTAATATGGAATAACAAAAGAGCCAGAGTAGCCAAAGCAATCCTAAGCAAAAAGAATAAAACTAAAGGAATCACATTACCTGACTTCATATTATACTACAAAACTATTGTAAACAAAACAGCATGGTACTGATACAAGAGCAGACATATAGACCAACGGAACTGAATAGAGAACCCAGAAATCATCCCAAATAAGTACAACCAACAGACCTCTGACAAAGCTGACAAAAACATACACTGGGGAAAGGACACCCTATTCAGCAAATGGTGCTGGGAAAGTTGGATAGCTCCATGCAGAAAAGTGAAACTTGATCCCTATCTCTCCCCATATACAAAAAACAATTCAATGTGGTTTAAAGACTTAAATGTCAGACCTGAAATCATATAACTCCTAGAAAAAACTCATCTGGACATTGACCTAGACAAAGAATTTATAGCAAAGTCTCCAAAAGCAAATGCAACAAAAAGAAAAATAAATAGTGGAACTTAATTAAACTAAACAGCTTCTGAACAGCAAAAGAAATAATCAGCAGAGTAAATAGGTAACCTGTAGAATGGGAGAATATATTCACAAACTACACATCTGACAAAGGACTAATATCCAGAATTTACAAAGAACTCAAACAAATTACCAAAGAAAAAGCCAAATAACTCCACTACAAAGTGAGCAAATGACATGAACAGATGTGTCTCAAAAGAAGATATACAAATGCCCAACAAATGTATGAAAAAATGTTCAACATCACCAGTCATCAGGAAAATATAAATTAAAACCACAATGAGATGTAAGGTGTAAGGACCATAATAATGATCAGGGTGACCATTATTTTAAAATAGATGTTGGCATGGATGTGGTGAAAAGAAAACACTCATACACTATTAGTAGGAGTGTAAATCTGTATGGAGATTTCTCAAAGAACCCAAAATAGATCTACCATTTGACTTAACACTTCCACTACTAGGTATCTATCCAAAGGAACAGAGATAGTTCTACAAAAAACATACTGCTCTTGTATGTTTATCACAGCACAATTCACAATTGCAAAGATGTGGAATCAACCTAAATGCCCATCAACTGATCAATAGATAATGAACTGTGGCATATGTATATACCGTGGAATACTATTCAGCCATGAAAAATAAGGAAACTAATAATGTGTTTTGTACTGACTTGGATGGAATTGGAGATCATCATTCTAAGTGAAGTAAAACAGGAACCAAAAAACCAAATACTGCATGTTCTCATTTATAAGTGGGAGCTATACTAAGGATCTGCCAAGGCATAGAGAATGGTATAATGGACATTGAAAACTCAGAAAGGGGAGGGTGGGAAAGTGGGAGAAATGAACAATCACCTATTGGGTACAATGTGCACAGGTGGACGTGGTGGGTACACTTAAAGCCCAGACTTCTTTGCTGCTATACAATGCATCACTGTAACCAAAAGTCATTTGTACATCCTAAAGCTACTGAAATTTTTTTTTCTCAAGCTGGAATCTCACTCTGTTGCCCAGACTGGAGTGCAGTGTCATGCTCACGGCCACCCAGTGTCGATTTGTCTACCTGCTGGGCTCCAGCAATCCTTCCGCTTCAGCCTTTCAAGTAGCCAGAACTACAAGTGTGTGCTACCACGCTTGGCTAATTTTTTGATTTATTGTAGAGAGGAGGTCTCGTCAAGTTGCCCAGGCTGTTCTTGAACCCATGGCTCAGGCAGCCCTCTCTCCTCAGCCTCCCAAAGTGCTGGGATTACAGGCTTGAGCCAACATGCCCAGCCTGAAATTTTTTTAAAAGTACACATCATAATTGACTTAGTATGAAATAGTAAAGTTAAGTATCTCAATAATTTTATATCACATGTTATTATATTACATTATTGATTGTGTTCAAATTGACATATTAAAATATATTATTAAATTTTAAAAAGCTATCAGTCAAGGACTCTTTGGAGAATCTGCTGATAATTGTGGGTATCATTTAAAAACATGATACAGCCTTGTATATAATTTAATGAAGTCCTGAAACCTCCTATGGGTTCACAATTTATTAATTTAACATTTTTTTTTAGTCATTTTGTGTGCTCAGCACAGTTTTAAGCACTCAGTAAAATAAGTTCAGTATTTAAAGAACTGATACTTTGGAGGGCTGGTATGGGATGGAGATATGGGGCGGAGAGTAAACAGGTAAACAAATAAATTATAAAGTGTTAGCTGGTTGTAAGTGCTGGGAAGAAAAATGAATCAGTCAGAGGAGAATGCAGAGTTCTGTGGGGGTGCTACTTTGCATAGAATAATAAGAGAAGCCCTGAATTGATGAGGTGACATTTCAGCAACATTAGAAAGAAAAAAAGGAAACAAATGTATTTTGGAAAAAAGCATCCCAGGCAGGGAAAAGAAAAAAAAAGCAGGTGCAAAGACCCAGAGGTGGCAGGATGCTCAGCTCTGTGGTGGCCAAAATGGCTGGAGTCTAAGCAGGGAGGAGAGCATTAGCAGACGGGGGCCAAATCATACCACATCCTCTAGGTCTTAATAGTGGCACTGTATTTCACGTGGAGTAAGAGGGGAGGCCACTGGAGAGAGAAGAAATATCATATGCCTGAAGTTTTAAATGGATCATCTGGCTCCATATGGGGTCAGGATGAGGGTGAAAGCAGAAAAACTAACTTGGGGACTGTTATAATAATCCAGATGAGAGATGATGATAGATCTGGGGTGATGGCAGAAGAAGGTGTGAGAAACAATTGATTTGGATATAGGACTCAAAATTACAAGTGTCAAGATGTCAGAAGAAGAAAGAAAGTCGGATTCCATGGTTAAAATGAAAGATCTCAAAATCCTTGCCTTGGAAGAACACAGCATTTGAAGACATGTGTGAAAGCTGATTATTGAATAGTTATTCAGTAGAAAATGCTGAGTGGCATAGAGCAGTTCACATAGGCAAAGATGGCTCTGTTTGACCTTCAGTTTGCTTCAATAAGCACTCCCTACCTTCCTAAGTATTTCCAGCACAAGGCTCTGTATGGGCATGAAAGACCTGCTCCCTGACCCTGAGGCTGGCTAACACAAGGAGAAGGAACCATCACCCACAGTGTGTTATTGAGATGCAGTGGGTGGACAGAACTTAGCTCATATAAGAGAAGTCAGTACTTGGACCCAAGATTCTATAACAGACCATGGCCTTTGGTGTGAAAAACATGGGTACTTGCTGCTTGTGGGATGGTTTTGCCATCTTCTGACTGGGGGCACTTGGGTGATTGTTTTTCAAAAACTCAGTGGGAAGCTTTCAGTAAGGCCTGAAGGAGGTCCTTCTTTCTGCAGGCCAGAAGGAGGTTCTGGCCCACAGGGAACTTTTGAAGAGGAGTGAAAGACTGTGAGCTCCCAGAAATTTGTGTTGTATTCTAATTGAGTGAACTGATAGTCAAATTTCATTGGATTCATCCCTGTTTTGCAATGTTGTTGAAGGTAGCTACCAAAAATCTTATAGACCAGACAATGAAATCAGTCAAGGGGCACTAGAGCCATTTAATAAGCATTCACTGAGCTCCTGTATTTCTGAGCATCAGATCCTGGATATCTCCAGTGGGTAGGGAGACACTGCACCTCAGAATCTGTGATAAATGTGGAAGCAGTCAGCTTTGGAAACATGGTCAGTTAGAAGTTTGGTATCCTGAAGACTGTGAAAATAAGGAAGGCAGAGAAGAACATCACCTTCTGTCATAGTGCAGAAACCCCTGAAGTTCTGCTTAGGTAGCTTGGGTCTTCACGGCTCACTGTCTGCACTGATGTGATTTATTCACTCAAACAGGAAGATAGCTATACTGATTACGCCTTTTCTGGCATCTTAGCATATCTTGGCCTAACCAGGATGTCTAGTGCGTTTGTTCACTGTTTCTGTGTCTTTGGATCTAGAAGAAATTAACGTATTCTGAACCTGTAGCCCACTGGCTTTCCATTTAGTCAGCAAGTTTTATGATTTCCTGCAGGCATCCTTCCTCTCCTGTGTCCAACCTTATGTAAGGCACAAAGGGAAGGAAGAGACTGTTATTGGCTTCAGGAACAAGAAGTGGGTTGGGGAAGATGGTGGAAAGGGGCATCACAGAACCACTCTGTGAATCACCTCCATTTGCTCTTCTAGATCTATTCGGTACCCTTCCCTGCTGTTTCCTGGGCAGTGATCTGTATGGACTCCACTATCTGAGTCCCTTGACCCCAGACTTCCAGTTGGGTTTCTTAGGAAATTAGTGAGCATCCTCACCCCCATCCCTCACCGCCACTGCATGTGGGCTGTAGGTTTGACAATGCCTGTGTTCCTCTACCCTTGGCCATGGCCAATCCTTCTCCTACTGCAAAAACTCTCAGATTGCAGGTAGGAGAGCTCCCCCTTGCACTTTTAGGCCTAACAGATGGTATCAACTTTCCAATGTTGCTGTTCCTTGGATGCCTCATTCTCCCTTGTTGACTTCCTTCACCCTTCCTGCATTTCTGTAAATATTGTATGTATAGGCCGCTGGGATATAGCAGGTTTTAAATGCAATATATAGTGGGATAGATGGTGTGCAAGTACAGAGGGTAATGGGAATACGCAGGATAACAATAACCATGGATTTGGAGTCAGGGGTCTGAGATCTGGGTTCTAGTCTCATCTCCATCACTAGTGCTGCATTGCATTGTTTCTCTAAGACTTAGTCTCTCTATCTGTGAAATGAATGAGTTGGACCTTTCTGAGATGAAACATTGAAAGGAAGATCCTAGAGAGAGAGGCCAGAGCCAGTGAATTTGTGTGATGCAATCTGTGCACTCTGCTGCTACTTATCAAGATGTCGTTGGAGGAGGAGTTGAGGAGAGGTGGGGGAATTCCAGACATTGGGCACACTTATCCTCTCATGCAACACACTGATGCAACTGGGCTATTTGTGACTTGTCTAGCTAGTGGAAACTAGATCAGATAACTCACCTGTCAGCTTATTTGTTTCTTTGTCTTGCCTACTACCCCTAGATCTAGGTAAGTCTGCCTGTCAACAGTTCTGTAATCTGATGTACCATGCAATATGTTATCCTATCTGCTACTCTGCCAGTCTCTGCTGTTCTCACTTACTCTTGCCAGTCCCATCCTATGGCCTTGAGTGACCTCTATCAGTCAGAGAAGCTTCACTTTCCCTTTACTAATCTCAATCTTCTTCAGTCTGCAGGAGATGGCCCAAGTCTACCTCCTGCAGAAAGCCCTCCTTCCCTGTCTTTTTCAGCCTGGCCTGATTTCTCCTCCCTACACTAAGGGCCCCTAGCCCTCATGATCTGTGCCAGTCAGTTGGGTGCTAACTTGCACTCTGACCAGTTTAGCTGTGCCAGCTCTACTTCTTCACTTCCTTAAAAGTCCAGTCTTTGATTTGTCACAGTGCACATTATACAATACTGAGCATATGATAACATTTAATCAAATCTTTTCAGTTTATAATTTGAGGTAATGTCTCATCTAGCATCTTGGCCTTTTCCAGATAACTGAAGTTGAGCTTGTCAAACACCCAACAAGTATAGTGAGCTTTTTTTTAATAGACATCTTTCTGAAATGTATTTGACATTTCCAGAAATTTTGAATTCCCATCTGCCATACAGAACCACATAATTTCAAAATCACTCAGAGATGTCATTCTAAACACCCATTAGCATCCTGAGCAGTAAATGCAGTTTAGTATCTGGTTTTAGGTCTTTTGTCTCCTTCCTCATCTTGCAATGTCACCTGTGATTTTGCTTAGGACTCATGGATCTGTCTCTCTTGGGCGCTTTTTTCAACCATTCTGTTTCTGGGTACTGCATTGCTTTTGCAAAGTTTCAGGAAACCAGATCTCCAGAAAATACTCCCTGTACACCTATTTGATGTCAGAGAATAGTGTGAATAAAGCAGGACACTGACCTCAACCATCTTAAACTCTCAACAGGCATAACTATCATACAGAACGGCAAAGGTTATCTGGAAGGCAGGCACATGTTGGAGTGACAGCCTAGAAGATGGAGTGACAAACTCTGTGATCAGTGGGAGGGTGTAGTAGTAGCAGCTTAGGGACCATAACTACATGGAGAAAAGCTTGAAGAAGATGTAAGAACGAACAGAAAGGTGGTTTTCAGCAGAGAAAACAGCATACTTAAGTAATTGATGAAAAAAAGACTCTGGACTCTACAAGGCTTTAAAAGAGGGCATGAGGAGCAATTCACATAATCTTTATGCTGAGACTTTCTGACAGCTAATGTGGGTACTCAGGAGACTCCTTTGATGAGTTCAGGATCAAAAGGTCCTGAATGAGTCAGATTTCTGGGAAATGGACCTATGGATAAATGGGGTCTAATTGTGGTTTGGCACATTGGTTATTTTCAAGGACCTTGGCCATCACTGTGGTGGAGAGCAATTTTCCTAAGGCCTGCAAAGACAATGGTATTTCTAAAATCAATTAACACTAGCCAGTGACAAGAAGAAAATAGCCTGAGAGAATATTTTATGTTATTCTAAGATGTCATAGTTGGAAGGTCTTTTAGAAATGATTTGTTTTACCTTCTTTATTCATGATTTGGTGATTAATTGAAATTTCAGATCAAATATGGGTCTTGGCTACACTGGTATAGCTGGCGATGGAGAAGGGACCAGCATTCTCGGTTTCCTGATGACTAGTCTCCTGTGCTTATTCTACTACGAAAACATGTCTTTTAAATCAGTTACTGTATTCATTACTTAATGGAACAAACATTCACTGAGTGTATGGGGCTGTGGACTGGGTATGAAAGGACCCACTCTCTGTTGCAAGCTGCTGACAATACAGTGTCCATGAAACGTGCTTGGCCAAAACTCCTAGGACAGCAAGGCATCTCCTGGCATTTTAAGCACCAGTAACTATCTGCGCTGATGATTTACCCCTGCCTGTCATCTTTTAAGTTTTTTCCACCTCCGAATCTGGTTTCCTCAGATGCTTCTGGTGTTGCCAAATATCATTATTCACTTCCTAGGATAATCTCTCCAGCTAACTTTTATTTCTCATTTGGTGACGGTCAGCTTGCAGACAAAATTAGGCTCTTCCCATCAGTGTTTTTGTATCTCTTAATATGCTGTTATTTTTCCACCTCTGTGTTTACAATGTGATGTGTAGTTATCTTTTCTTACATTTGATTCCACTAGCTTTGAGCATCTAATTTCTGGGCATCTGATTTCCTATTTAAATGAGGAAGTTGAAGGTGATGACCCTAAAAACCTTCCAGCCTGTGGTCAGGGACTTTTCTTATACATTTTAGACGTATCCCCGGGGCAGCAAGGGAACACTCAGAAGGACACATAGTCTTTGGTGTGCATTGGCGCCGGGAAGTGCAGTATGGGCTAGCCTTGCTCCTGAACTTTCCAGAGGTCTCCTTATGACTGTCAGAGAGGAGGCATTTCAAAACACCAAAACGCTCTCATCTATAGACCTTCTTTAACAGTTTGAGCATACTTGCAGTGAATCTCATCTATCAACAGAAGCTAGGAAAATGCTGTGGGTCACCAGCAAACATAACTTTCTTGGTGGGATGTTACTGTACATCTCCTTTTATAATGGGTGAAATCGCATCTTTTGCAAGTTGTGCATCATCCGTGAAGACTTTCTTTTTCTAATGATTGACTGTCATTCTGTCTTTGTAAGGTGGGTAATGAAATTATTTTTAAAGCTTTCACTTAACAAGCTTGCATTTTGTAAAAGACCTGCTTGAGGAATGTAAGCGTCTTCAGATAGGGAAGTGACAACTGTCTCTGACATGAAAAAGATATCTTTCTTACCTTTCCTGTTAAGCATATGAAAAAATCAAATTTATCGTTGACGTGACAGTGGTTTTGACTTGTGCTACATACGGTAGAGAGCGCAGCTAGTGTGCATGACTGGAAGGGACACAAAGCTAGATAAGGGTTAAATTAGATCAGGATTATGTGTAAAGGCCTTTTAACTGTGCTGTCTAAATAAAAAAATGCTGCCTCTGGAGGTTACAAGTTTCTTGTTACTGAAGATGATCAAGAAAAGACCATTAGGCAGGATACTACAGACAGAAAGTATGTGTCAGTCAGCAAACTGAACAAGCTGTCTTAAAAGCTCTTCCTGCTCTAAGATCTTCTCCCCCACTAGCACAATCTTACCTTAATCTGAATTTTCTATTATTTAAGGGCAGATCAGAAGATTGTCAATACTATTTTAATTGCCATGTGCCTTTGCCAATAAGGTAAGGGTCAGCAAGGTCTCACTACAAATATGTGCAGCCAAAGAAATGGGTTTGAAATTATGTGCAGTGGTTTAGAGGAACCTATGGGAAGAGAGGAGTGTGTGTGCACACACAGTGAGTGCCTGTGTGCATGCATGTGTGACTGACTCCATCTGAACTTACCTGTGCTGGGTTCTTTGTCTTCTAGGTCTTATTTTCTATTTTTTTAAATTACAGGTTTAAATTTGTCTCAGTAGTCTATAGTCAGAAATGTTTTTGGTACTACAATTTAGGTCTTATCTAAGTATGATACTACTTTGGGATCAAATACCACAACCCTTATTTTATTTTATTTTATTTTATTTTATTTTATTTTATTTTATTTTATTCACCCAGGCAGGAGTGCAGTGGCACAATCACAACAATCATGGGTCCGTGGGTCACAGCAGCCTCGACCTCCTGGGCTCAGTCGATCCTTCCACCTCAGCATTCTGAATAGCTGGGATTACAGGTGTGTGCCACTATGTCCAGTTAATTTTTTGTGGAGATGAGGTTTTGCTATGTTTCCCAAGGCTGCAACCCATATTTTAAAATGGTCCTTCTTCATAATTAACTTATTAGGGGTTGCTATGGACTGAGTAATGTCCCCTCAAAATTCTTATATTAAAAGCCTAGCCCTCAATGTGACTGTGTCTGGAGCTAGCATCTTTGGATGGTAATTAAAATTAAATGAGATCATAATGATGGGGCCCTAATCCAATAAGACTGTGGCGTTATAAGATCTCTCTCGTGCCTTTTCCCCTCCCCTGCCCCACTTTTCCCTTCCCCTCCTCCTTCCCTTTTCACGTCCCCTGCCTCGCCTTTTCCCTCCCTTGCCACACACAAAAAAAACAAAAACAAAACTCTCTCTCTTTGTGTGTTTGTATTTGTGTGTCTTTCTTTTTTCTTTCTCTTTCTCTTTGTCTTCCTCCTCCTTAGTCAAGCACACTAGCTGTAAGAAGGCAGCCTTCAGTAAGTCAGGAAGAGAGCCCTTACTAGGAATCAAAGCATCTGGCACCTTGATCTTGAACTTTCCAACGTCCAGAATTTGTGAAATAAAAGCTTGCTGTTTAAGGCACCCAGTCTGGGGTATTTTATTATGGCAGCTGGAGTAAACTAAGACAGAGAACTATGAGAAAATGCCTAAGATTTTACATAACCCCTTCACACAGCATTTTTTTTTTTTAATGATTGGGGATTTCTGATTCATAATGGAGACCTGGACATGCATATTTACTTTATCTTCCTTTCCCAGTCTCTGGTGGAATATAGGGGGGAAAAAAAGAGCATCAAATCATAATAATTTAGAAAACTGAAATAAGTATACCAGAGTACTGAAAACTTTATCAAATTTCTGAAAGATGAAAGTAGATTAATTCAAATAAATGGCTAATTCATAGTGGAGAAAGTGGATGACCAAAACAGAGAGGAGAAGGCTATATAAGAGGTGTTTTAATTAACAGAGCATTAATAGGCTCAAACTTGAAGCTGATGGGTAAGGATAACCAAGAATGAAAGAGAAGTATCTACGCATTTTTTTAAAAAAGGCTCTTTATGGACCATCTAAACTCTCAACCTCTACAGAGCAACCTGCAGTGACTTGCCTCTAGGCAGCGAGCACTTCATGCTCCAATCTATAGAAATTGAACAGTTACTGGGGGAGTCTTAGGTGCCAAGTGTTAGGGCTGTCCTCATAGTAAAATTCCCCTTATTAATAGGCTGGTGGGAGGTGGGAAGGTGCAGACAGGAAAGTCTGCTCACAAAGTTTAATTCAGATCTTACCAGTCAACACACACACACACACACACACACACACACACACACACACACACACACACAATAATTAGTCCTCCCATTCAGGAAAAGGTTTACTGGACAAACAAACCAACATAACTTTGGGAGAAAAACTCATGGCAGCCATCTATGTTAATCAAGGAATTCTTCATTCACAAATATAAATGGACACCTAAGATTTGTCCTACATTTGTCCTACATTGTCCTACATTTGTCCTACATGGGGGAAGCAATATTAAAAAAAAAATAAGTCATCTTCTGAAGAAGAAATAAAGTTAATCTAGGGATCAAAATAAAATATAAAAGTATAATAATTATAGTTAGATAAATTTTAGAGAGCATTAAAATTATTTTAAGACTGAGACTCACTAAAAGAAGGATGCCTCAAGAATAAGAAGAAATATATTAAAAAATGATGACTGACCAAAAATTATGAAAATATGGAAGATAAAATTGGGAATTTCTCACAAAAAGTTGAACAAAAATCAAAAAGAGGTAAATAAAAGAAAACAAATTGAGGAAAGACCAGACTAGGACATACACAATACAGTTAATAGATGTTCCAGGAAAGAAGAACAGAGAAAATCAAAGGGAAAATTTATCAAATAAATAATAGAATAAATATTTCCAAAGTCAAAGACCATCCATCCTTAGGTGGCAAGGACCCCTGAAGATGAAGCACAATGAATGAACCATTACCCATATTACGGTGTACATATCCTTATGAAAGCTCAGCATAATGAAAATAAAAAGACATGTTTAGATGCAGCAAGAGCAAGAGAGAGAGAAATTAAACCAAATAGCTGGAAAAAAAATTAAGCCAAAAATGTATCAGTTTATCGGACTTCTCTTTAGCAACATTAGAAGCAAAAGGAGAAATTCTAAAACAATATAGAATAAGGGCATTTCATTTATGCAAAATCTCAGAATGTTACTTTTCACCCACTATTTCTGGAGATAAAATACTTGAAGCTATAATGCAGCGAAACCATAAACATATACATGCTAAAAAAAAAAAAAAAAGACATGAGACTCAAGAAATGGTAAAACTAGTCAAGGAGGAAATTAAGAGAAAAAAAACCAATCAGACTGCAGTGCAGTGGTTGGGAAAGCAATCAGTCCAAACAAGACCGTTAGGCAATGAATATGATTGATTTAAAATATGGATATTGTTAAGATATTATAAATAAGAAATATATTTCTTCTATAAGAAAAAAGGCAAGGGAAACACCAAAAGAAACATAAAACTATATTAAAAATTTAATAATCAGGTGCCTTTTTTTCCTTTTGAAAAACTTGCCTTTGGCAGGTCTCTCTGCCATGAATCTTCCTTTTTCCTTCCCTTCTTCTGACTAATAAACTCTGTTTTAAAATTTTTTTAAAAATTTAATTATCAATTAGCCGGGCATGATAGCACGTGCCTGTAGTTCCAGCTACTTGGAAGGCTGAGGTGGAAGGATCGCCAGAGCCCAGCAGGTCGAGGCTGCGGTGGATGGGAGTAGCCACTGCACTCCAGTCTGGGCGCCAGAGTGAGACTCTAACTAAAAATAAAAAAAAAAAATTAATTTTCAATCATAAAGAACACTAAAATGTGAGATGCTTTGAAATATTTTAAAAAGAATAACTTTGAATATATTATTTAGATCAGACTCCATTAGCCATACAGCATTAGTGACAATGGATTCTATTTTTTTCCTTTCTTGATTCAGATACATTTGGTCTAACAGTAAATAATATTAACATAATTAGATATTTAAAATTCTGTTTATTGGTTTCCAGGTAAAGAATCAACCAATAGACAAAAAAATGAAAGATTTAATTATAGTAGCAGATAGAATGCAATTATGTTGTAAACCTCGACAATATAAAAGTAATTGTAGAGCTTCCATGTTTGTGAAAAGTGCTAAGTGGTTAAGAGATGGCAGGTGGTAATTTTCTCATCCTACCATATGACAGAAGAGACTGACAAAAGTTAATGGAATAAGAATTAAAAGTTGAAGTATACCTTTTAAAGTAACTAAGTGGATAAATAAATGGATAGAACTACAGTTGTGATATTTAGAGTTATGGCACTAACTACCATTACATAACAGAAATTGGAAAAGTTTAAAAATGATTATCACCGGGGAAAGGCCTTGGGGAGAGAATCACCATTTCCTTCCATTAACTCTCTATACCTTTATGAAAGTTTTAACATGTGCATAAATTGGTTTTGTTATGATAATAATAATACTGAAATATTAAATGACTGTGTTCAAGGAAGAAGGAACATATCATTTATTGAATCCCTGATACACAGGAAATACATAGATATCGATAAAAAATCCTGGCTTACACATTATAAAATGGATATAATTTGGTTTTCTTCTCTGAACCTGCTTTTCCTTATTGGTAAAATTTAGATGAAGCATTGATCAAACAGTTGATAAGTACAAATGCCACGATTTGAGTGCAGACTTTCTCAGCCTTTCTCAGTAAGTTCCTCTATATGAACCAATGTGCTGAGGCTAAAGAGACTCAGGTTCTAATCCTTCCTATATGTGTACGACTATGAGGACTTCATGTTGCACTTTACTTTTCTTCTTCTTTGAAATGAATTAACTCCAGCAGACACATGTCTAGGACTTTGTATCTTTAAAAATAATTGTTTTATACATACATACACACACAGGAAGCCTCACACTTTTGGATTAGACTTACTAGTTTTGTAGTTTTGGGCTGGCTACTTAAACCTCTGTCAGTCTGTTTGTTCCTCTAGAAAAGGAAGTCAATAAATACACTCTAATTTCTTCATCATTGTTTTCATCTTTCTTCTTTTTGTGGCCAGTTGGGGGCGTTGCCTCCCTTGGCATCAGTCAGCCAATAATTTGTAGTTGTGCAATGCCTGGCATCTAAAAGAAAGATGTGAGAGGTTGTCACTCAGTTCTAATTCAAGAGCAGAGAATCACCTCCTAGATAATAGGATTGC
The DNA here is from genome assembly GCF_000164805.1 of Carlito syrichta. Taxonomy (NCBI): domain Eukaryota; kingdom Metazoa; phylum Chordata; class Mammalia; order Primates; family Tarsiidae; genus Carlito; species Carlito syrichta. Next base: position 60,453 of record NW_007233332.1, on the reverse strand, counting down.
AATTCGAACTATACATTTAACTTCTTGATCAGACACAAAGAAGACCGTTCTCAGAAATTAATGATTTCATAGTTTCATGAAGATAAAATAAAAATAATGCAATAACTAGTCTCAAATCAAGGAAGGACCTTAAATGATGATCTTCTCTCATAAAAAAAAAATCTTAGAGGTGTATTGCAATTGTGCTCAAGATCCCAGGATGTGAGGGGGGTTGAGCTGCCTCTTCTATGTATGATGACATACACAAGTCCCTGAGAACGTAGCATCCCTTCCCATTGTATCTCCTCATAAAATTGTACTTTGGCTTTATGTGCAAATATCTCAGACCTATAGCTCTAGGAAATATCTTATCTTCTTTGTTCTCTTAAGCTCAGATCTGACCCAAAAAAAGGGAAAGAACTTTAGCTTTTACACCAAAAACTCAAATAAGGGCAGCAAGAGAGAATGGAGAAGACATGTTGTAGGTGTTCATAACATTATTAAATAAGCCAGTTTCACCCCTGGTCATGGATCATGGTTGGTGTCAAGTCTTCCAGAGCTGTGGCTAATGAGGCTACGTGCCCCCACAAGATGCTTAAATGGTTAATGTGACTTTTTTTTATTGCACTGTACATTGAACTCTTCTGCCCAATGTCAGAGGAATGACATTATCACTTGAACACACAGGTCTTGGGAAGTGATGATGACTAGAACTCCTTAACCTGAGATCTTTGGATTTGAGGTTGTATGTAACATTTGGGATAATTTTTAAAGCTTTGGATATGTAAAAGTTTATTAGTCAAACTCAGGGACAACATATAAAAATGGTTGCTAAATCACATACCTATACGATGGTAGGATTTAAAGAGAACTTTGACATCACCTAATTACATTGACTCATTTTGAAGATGAGTAAAATAAGTCCACAAATTCTGTATGAACTGTGAAAGACCTCAGTTAATTTACTTATTCATTTATTTATTTAAGTAATATATATTTACTGAGCACCTACTCAGTTCTAGCCAAAACATCAGGCTGTAGCAAAACTGATATGCACACAAGATAGTTATTTGCCTTTTTTTTTTTTTTTTTGGTCATTTGCTTTTCAAAAGCTTCTAGCTTGGAGCGGAGATAGGCATGTGTCAGTTCCAGTGCAACATAACAAAGTCTACCAGAAAGATGATAGCTGAGTGTTCTGGGAGCAGAGAAAAACTCTAAATCTTCTGAGGAGTTGGGGAAGGCATCATAAAGGACATCCTATTTGAGCAGGGTCATGCAGAAACAGAAGGGGAAAAGAAACATTCCAGGTGGAAGAATCAATACATCCAGGATTTTATAGATCAAAGCAATTATAAAGTATCAGCAGCCAAATTTGGGGCCTGTGGAACATTCTATCCAGGTAGGAGAAGATGGATCCTAGATTCCAAATTCTCTAGAACAAAAGCATATAATGTCAAGATGGGAAACTTGAGTGAGAACTAGCATGACTTTACAATGCCTTTATCACATGACAAGGAAATCCAGGCAGATTTTGAATGTAATGAGAAGAAGCCATGTTACGGGGTCTAGAAAGAGCCTTTGCTTCAAAGAAGAGCCCAGCCTAGTGTTCTCTGAATCTCTTTAATGGAACCTAAACATTTACAGTCACAAACTCTTAAAAAATGAAGATAAAGAGATAAATACCCTAGAGAGCAGGAGCCTTGAGTTGTATGACTTCTCATTAAAACGAGTATTAGTTAATATACCAAGCATTTTAATACTCAACACTTGAAACAAGAGAGTTCTAAAAAATATTGATTAATTTTTTAAAAAAAGAGTTCTAATGTTATTTTTTCTTAATCTCAATGGAAAGTATCTCTATTTACAACAAAAAGGGGTTCTGTGTTAATGTACAAGGTTCACTATCCTCTGCTTTCCTAGAATGTTGAAAGGAAAGATCTTTGTTGCTGGGGTGTATAACCACAACTCTAGGCATAGTTGGGAAGTAGTATTATGTAGTGACTCTGGAGCCAGACTACTTTGATTTAAAACCTGGGTTGGCCATTTATTTATTGTAGGAACTTAAACAAGTTGCATGATATTTCTGCTTCAGATAAAACTATTTACCTTATAGAAGTTTTGAAGGTTCTTATGTGCTCATTCATATGAAGACTGACATAATATTTACTCAACACATTTTCAAACATTGCTAGCATTGCTTTATTATTATTTCCAAAGTACTACAATGAGGACTGGTCTTTTTCCTTAGGTCCTAGTTATGGTTAAATTGGTTGGCCAGCCAATGACCAAAACATTTTGGTCTTTATCAAGTATTACAATATTATAAACCTTGTGGAAGAATCAGACATAGTTTTTGCCTCAAGGAATGTATAAGCAGATAAAGGGTATTTAATGTTAGTCTTTCATCCTTTATAAAGTGATATAAACATGAAAAATATGAGTCTTAATGTTTCACTCTATTTTCAATATTCCATTCTTCTTCCTCTTTGTTTATTTAAATTCTATTCATTCCTCAGGACCCAGCACAGTTGCTGGATGCGTCAGTTAGGGGCCAATCAGTAGAGCAAAGCCACACAACAATTTGAACAGGCAAAATATGATATAAGGATTTATTAGCTATAATGAAGGATTGGCTAGTAAGAAAAAAAAGGATATCAAAGAATGTAAGAATAGCAAATAGAAGAAGAAGCCACTATGCTTAGGACTAAGAGAGAGTGCCTAAGTGAGAGGTTACCCAAGGCTGAGATCCAGACCTTATTGAAGAGGCCTAGTTCATAAGTCACAGTAGTGCCACACCAACAAAATTTCCTGCAACTCTGCCCTCTTGGGTGTCAGAGGAAGCTGTTTATGGAGATGTTCTTCATGAGAGTCAGGATGCCATAAAACCATCTGAGGCTGAGAGTGCCAGCGATTGCTATCCCTCGGTGTGGCTGACCTTCATGCACGCAGAATCTGTGCATGCTGAAGAAGCTTGCTACTATGGAAGCCACAGTCAAGGCAGGAGTGTGCCCCAGGGAAGCTGCATGCATGGCAGGAGTCTTCTAAACAAGCACACTGGGATGAGGAAGCAAAAGTATTTGCTCCTGCAAAATCTCTCCTCAACTCTGGTAAAACTTAGCATCCATTTCCTTTGTCTGTTGGCAAAATAAAAACATTTAAAGGTTCTTTAAATATTTTATTTCCAAAAAGTAGACCAAAAAAAAAGGAAAGTTGTAACTGAGAGACAATGGATTGATAATCAGTACTGTCCATTCTGTGACTATTAGCTTCCATGGCAGTGTGGCTATACTTCCACCCATGTGGTCTCAGGGTTGATCTCCTAGACCTTTGAGAACACATCTTCTATGATGTGCTAACCATGATACTTCAGCTTATTGGTGAGCACAGAAGTCAGTAGGGCACAGAGAACTTTCCTTAGTACGGACAATATTTCTTTGGTCCTGGAGCATACATCATGGTATGAACCTTGGTTGTCATATTACACTGGTGACTTTTATTAACCTTACTTTCAATTAAAACTTTGAGTAATTTTTAAAAAATCTATACTGCACCCTTTTGTGGCAATTGTTTAGCTTAGACATTCATTTATTCAATTAATTAATATTCATTGAATGCCTATTCTTTGCTAGGTGAACTGCTTTCTCTCCGTCTATAGAGCTGTCACCCTGGCTGGGCCCTTCTGTCCTTCCCAATCCCTCCTGGGCCTTTTCTAAGCCTTGGAGGGCACCTCCTTCCCTTTGTAAGAAATTACATCTTTATCATTATGAGAAGGGAAGATTTTTCCCTTCTCTGCCACCTAATTAAGCCTTGAAATTTCTCTGAATAATCACATGATACTGTCATTTCCAATCTGATTGAGTCTAGATCCAATGAGATTTATCCTCACCTGGAAAAAAGTGTACAAGATGGGGAAAATTATATATGTTGGTGCCCATGCATGCTTTTTCCTTTACTACAAAGTATTGTAGATATTTCTGGACTTGAGCCAGAGATTTCTCACCCCAAATTTAAAATCTGCCAAAAGCCCAAGAATAGGATCTCTGATATGGGAAAAAACACATTTTCACACCATTCTCATGTGAAAGTGGGATTTTAGGACAGCCAGAGAGGTTCTGAATTTCAGGGAAGAGAAGAAGCGATTCCAGGCAAAGGGGCAGAATGGGAAATGTGGGAAGATAGGTGATTGTCAAGGAAATGGAAAGAGATATTGGCCATCTGAGAAAAAAAGGCCTCAATACTCAGTGGAGGGAGACATAAAGTCTAACACTCAGAAAATATCTTAAAGTAATCTTATCCCTGTTATTTTTTTAACAAGGCCTAAACTGTGACCTGTGAAATTGTGTAGGTGTTTGCCTGAATAGCAAAATTTCAACCCTCTGTGCTTTTATTTTTTGTTTTTTTTCAAATTCAAACTGTTTATTTTAGGGAGACAAGTGTCTCTCTTTTTATGCATAGCAGCAATTGCACATAGTAGGACAAATTTGTAAGTTTTATCTGGCTGATTTTCAGAAGGCCCATATTTACCTCCTGGACTTTGAGCATCTAGGAGATGTCGGAGAGACCCTGGCTACACTGAGGTCTCTGCTTTCCAGGCTGGCCATTGCAGCATGTCTACGGATGTTCAGTTATTCCCAGTTTCCTGCACAGCTCTCTGAGATAGGAGTGAACGTTTGTGGTAATTAAAACAGTGTGAAATTTGCACTGTCAGGAAACAGAGCTATTTTTTTTTTCCTCTGCCAACCATCATGCTATTTATAGCAATACACTTCACCATTTATTTGCTGGGCAATGACATCAAGAAACAGATATTAAGCAAGGAAGCCAATTTACTCCACAAAAACATCCATTATCTTTATCACCAACAGAGACTGAAAAATAATCAATTAGAATGCTTCACTTGGGAATGACTAATTGAATTGTTAAATATACAGTATTGGGGAAGTCATCCCGGGGGCCTAAATATTAATTCATGTAACAGGTAAGGCCTATTCTAAAGAAACTGCAAATTGCTACTACTTTGCATCTCAGAATCGCATTCATCAATGGACTTGGGTTACGAATCCAAATTCTTCATTCTGAAGCTACTGTATTTGAATTTTATATCTTATTCCATAGTAAGTGCCATACTTTCATGGAAATTGTGCTTATCATGAAATGCTCATTTCTATTTTCTAAATAATCTATCATAAGAATATTCTCCGAACATTGTCCATAATCAACACAACCTAGCACACAGGGTTACACAGGCACATGTACACACATATACACATATGTGCATCTACACACACATGATTCTCAGCTTTTGAATACCTTTTTTTTCTCTCCAAGCCAAATGACCTTCAACAGAAATCACTGTTTCAGAACTCAAAGCAAGGACAGTCTGCCTGTGTTTTGCATCTGCATATATCTACCCTAGTAATGGAGAAATCAGATTCTTTTAGCCAAAAATTGTGAATTATGTGGAGTTGGTTTCAATTTTATTTTGGTATAGTTTCCAGTTCCTCCCTAAAAAGCTTTAAAAAAGTGTATTATAGTGAGATTTGAAGCCCAAATAATATAGTCCAGCCAAAGAGCAAGTTGAGAGCACAGAATTTTTTTCTATTGTTTATCTCAACAATAAATCCCTTCCTTCAATACGCTACATGTGAATTGCATGCCCAGAAGCATTTACGGTGCTTAGGGAATGCAGACGTGAAAGAGATGATTTCATATCCTCAAAGAGCTCAGTTGAGGTGAGACAGGCTACAGGCTGGCCATCACAACACAAGTTTATAAATGCTATCCTAAGGGTATATATAGGCAGATTTGGGACCAGCACTTCAGTGACATTTTGGATAAGTCTGGCAGTAGACTTAATTAAGTGAAAAAGTATGGAAGAAGGGCGTTCCAGGCAGAAACAGAACCGATTTCAAAAGGTGGAGGTTTGAAAGAGTCTGGCATACTTGGAGAATATATTATGTGCAGAGCATAGAATTTAAGGTGGAATGTAAAAGACTTGAGAAACTAAGGTAGGACCCTGCTTACTGTGCTACAAAGACTTGATCTTTTTCCTGGGAACACTGGAAAGCTCCTGAAACATTTTGAGCAGGGATCATTGTAGGAAGGTCATTCTAACCCTAGGGAGGGCAACAGACAGTGGAATGAGGTTGGGAAAGAGAATGAGTAGGAGGTGGGAAGAAACAGAGAGGAGAAAACTATTGAAGCAGACTGAAGTGAATGATTGGAAGTGGAAGAGGAGACAAAGATGTCGGGAAGAGAGGGCTGACAAACTTGGAGGCATGAGGAGAAGATGGACATCACCCAGGTTTCTGGGTTGAATCTAAAGGCACTTTATAATGCCATCAACTGAGACAAAGAATAAGAGAGGAAAAACCTCCCTAGAAGGAAAGTTCAGCTCTGGCCATGTTAAATGTGTGATGTCTGTGGGACCATCAATAGGGAGTGTGGGCAGATAAAGACACGTTAGTCTACACAGGATCAGACCCAGGGGACTCACACACAGCCTTCCTTGAGCCTTCTGACTGGACAAAGGCATCATCCTCCCCTTCCAGGCATTTACTTCCTGTAGAATTCCCTGCTTGGGGGTGTATGGGTGGAAGGAAGTGTTGCTTTCCTACTCTGAGTGGCTTAGACTGAAGATGCTTAGACTTGGAGAAGTCATCGATCAGCCTCAGCTCCTTTCATGAATCCAGGGTGAAGTTGATGACTCCCTCCTCAAACATGCCACTTTTAGAGGATAGACACACTTTCTTAGGAAAATTGTGTAGACAGAATAAGATTTACTACCTCAAGGGTCCAGTTGCTTTTTTATGATTTTTCAAAATTGCTTAGGAGGGCTCTAATTTTAGAATTCAGAAGGTTCAGAGAATAACTTTCTCTCTTTCATTTTATTCAAATTGTTCTCTCTCTCTCTCTTTCTCTTTTCCTTAGTAACCAGGGCCATGACCTGTTCTGGGGCCAGGTGGAAGCTCTCCCAGGCCACCCATATCGGAGGTCCTTGGCAGAGATGCACCAGCCTCACCCGCCTCCCTGCAAAATACCAGGCTTTGTATTTTCTCTTGAAGCCAAATGACCTTCAACAGAAATCACTGTTTCAGAGCTCAAAGCAAGGACAGTCTGTCTGTGTTTTGCATCTGTATATATCTACCCCAGTAATAGGGAAAACGGGCTCTTTTTGCTAAGTACACGAACTATGCGGAGTTAGTCTTGACTTTATTTTGTTAAAGTTTCAGTCCTCCCAAAGCACTGGAAAAACACATCTATTCAAAAATGACTCTGGGTCTGGGGTCCTACCATCTCCAATTTCATTGTATGTTTTTCCAGGGAGAGATTTAAAGTTCTCACCCTCTCACATCAAGAAAGCACACTTTATAAGTGAGAGGGAGCGGCTGGCTCTGAATCCAGTTTCAGTGTCTTGTGTTTTTTCTTGAAATTGAGAAGAAGGCAAAGGCAAACATTAACATAGTCATGAAATAAATTAGGTTGATGATGAAATTTGGAGGCTGCCCATTAGATCTATGCTAAGCAGTCGCCTTTACTTGTGGCCTTCCCTTTGAACATGTATTTAAAAGCAAAGCCAAAGTGTGAATTTAGAGTCCTGAAGTCCATAGAGCCTTTTGCCCCAGGAATTTCAATTCTGGAATTATATCTTTAAGAAATAATCAGAGAAGCAAGAAAGACTTTGTGCACAAAAATGTTCATCACTGTTGCTTATGGTAACAAAGAGTACAGTGAATAAAATATTCCTGGAAAAAATTGTGGGCAGGGAAATTATAGTATTATGTCAAATAAAAGAAAGATAAAAAATGTTTATTTTCTAGGCAATTTCTGAACTATTAAGATAAAAAGCTTGAAGGACACATACCAAAGTATTCACAGTTGTTGTTTGAGGTTGGCAGCATTATGAGTTCCAAATCTACAATAAACAACAAAAGAATAGTATGAAAGTATAAGAGCTTTTTTTCAAAGAATGTTAAACATTAAGAAAATCAGCATCAAATTTGACAAGTGATTTATTAAAAATAAAATGTATGTACTATGAAGATGATCAACTTCTTCTGCTTTCAATAACCTAGAAACCAGAGGGATAGAACATTTTGTGATAGTCCCAGAGTATAACATTTTGTAATAGTCCACAACTACAGGAGATACTCAGTGAATATATACCTTTTACCACAAACAGAGCCAGATACTAGAATCATCAGAGAGAGGTGAGGGAATTCAGATATAACTGACTCGTAGTCTAAGGTGCTGCCTTAGTCAAGAACACAAATGACCCCAATGCAGGTGTCATGAGAGAACTGCAACCCAAGTTCTCCAGGTAGAGACAACTCTCCATAGGTTTTGATGTATGGAAATGATTTGACTTGAAATGCAGGTTATAAGAACAAGAGTGGTGAAAGATGATATTCAGTAGCTCTCATACCTTACCTATCACCTGGTACAGAGCAGAAGTACAATACACATCTGCCAAGCCACTGACCAGGACTTAGAACTCTGTTGAGTTGTCAGGCTGTGGACATTCAGAATGAAGATTAATATTTAACTCTGTAGCCACCGGGCTTGATGGCTCAGCCTGTAATCCCGTGCCTTTGGGAGGCTGAGGTGAGTGGATTGCCTGGCCCACGGGTTCGAGAACCGCCTGGGCAGGCGAGACCTCATCTCTATAACAAATCAAAAAAATTAGCCAGGC
>NW_007233332.1:0-51762 GCF_000164805.1 Carlito syrichta | reverse complement strand
GGTAGCGTGCACCTGTAGTTCCAGCTACTTGGAAGGCTGAGGCAGAAGGATCGCCAGAGCCCAGCAGGTCGAGGCTGCGGTGACCGGGAGCGGCCACTGCACTCCAGTCTGGGTGACAAAGTGAGACTCCAACTCAAAAAACAAAAACAAAAAACTCTGTAGTCAGTGAACACTCACTGAAAGTGTTTGAACAGAGGAAGTAAAGGGTAAGAGCTTTGCTTTAAGGAAAACTATCTGACCATAACAATAATGAGGATTGGAAGGAAAAGGCTGAAGGCAGATGTTTGAGAAAAATGAGGGGAGAGATGCTAAGCCAGGAGCAGAAATAATTATAAGATGGGTTGTAAAGTGTCGTATGGATGAGATGGACGTGGCCAGAGATGCAACTGAGAGCAGGGTAATGCGGAGGAAGGAGCCCCAAATGGTGACACGACGCCAAATACTACTGCATAACCTCTTTTTGAATTTGAGTTGTCTGCATATGCCAAGAGTTGCTTTGCAATTTCACAACCATTACACTTTCCTGTGAGTTTGGAGTTGATGAGGACATGTGGATGCAAGAGAAAAACTTGCAGAGCAAAGCTATTGCCAAACAGGTGAGTTTCCTCAGGAAATTATCAAGGGGTCTCTTTCAATTTCCACTCCCACCCATCTTTCACCTGGGTGCCTGTCACACACTGCAAGAGCTTTGGCAGAGGGATCTCACAGAGCTTTGATCCTTTTATGAGGAAGCTGGTTGGGACTTGCGCCACCCGCCTCCTCTTTTCCCGGGCTCTGGCTTCCCATTCTAGCTACTCTGTGCCTTGGGAATCCATCACGTACCGTGAATGTGTGACTTTTGGCCCAGGTGGCTTTTCAAGGCACAAACTGGAACCTCCCATGTTAAAGTCAATCCTCAGCCCGGAAAATATGCAGGGGATATTTTTTATTGCCTACCCAGAATCCTTTTCTCCCTTCATCTCTGACGTTTATTTCAATATCTACTCACTCCCCATACACTTTCGTGTTTCACAGATAGCTGACCCTGTTCTTGTCCAGCAGTGGGTCTAATTGGTTAGAGTAATTCCTGGGCTCAGGAATTGTAGGGCTACAAGCTGATTCTGTGAAACCTAAGAGATATTTTCTGATGCTTCTGCAAAAGAAGTTTCTTCACTCTGGGGAGCTGCCAATATTCTTTGTCCTATGGACAAAGTTTTGCATGGATGTGAGTCCCAGAACTGTTGCAGTCCTCTTGATGGTAGATCAATGCTGAACTTGTTGCACAGAGAAGAACTAAAACAAAAAATGTTAAAGTCCCCTTCAAAATTTAAGTCAGTTTGAGTTTATCTGAGGGTGTTTTTAAATGTGTGCCATTTTGGAAAATTGAAGGGACTTTTTTTTGTTGTCAAAATAATTGGGTGGAGGGTTTGCTATTGGTGTATGGAGACTGAGAAAGCTAGATGGAATTTTTAGGGTAAGTTTTCAAGTCAAAAATCTTCCCTCCTCCTGCACAATTTTTTTTTTTTTTGGAGTTGGAGTCTCACTCCATCACCCAGGCTGGAGTGCAGTGGCACGCTCACAATCACCCCAGCGTTGACCTCCTGGGTGCTAGTGATCCTTCTGACATAGGCTTCCAAGTAGCTGGAACTAAAGGCGTGCACTACCATGCCTTGCTAATTTTTTGATTTACTGTAGAGATGAGGTCTTGCTAAGTTGCCTGGGCTAGTCTTGAATCTGTGGGCTCAGGCAATCCACTCACCTTGGTCTCCCAAAGTGCTGGGATTACAGACTGAGCCACTGGTCAACCTGCACAATTTTTAAATGACCCTTTGGACTTCCAGGTAGGTGACAAACCTGTTTGTTATCTGAGCCTAGGACTTAAATCCATTTCGCATACACATAAAGTATTTTTACTTTGTGTATGGTTTTAATACATTCTAAAATTTTCCACTGTTTAAATCAAGGGAAGATTGTGCTTTTGTTTGAAACTCTTCCAAGATTTGTTCACCTTTTCAGATACATGTCACCAGTGGTAATGCCACTTACAGGGTTTATGTTGTCAACAAAATATGTTTCTATTAGTCTGCATTTATTGTCACACTGTAATTCTATCTCATAGTTGAAACTTCAGGTGACTTAATCATGCATTCTAGCACAATTGTGAGATAGATAGCACTTACATATTAATATGTGCCTATCTTTCCATTATACATTATTTACCTTTAATTTCTCCACTGTATTATGGTTAAGGCATAATATATTTTCTTAATTATATGATGGGAGGGTTAAATTATCTATGAATTCAATCGCAGAATAGTAAAGGGGATATTAAAAACTATTTCAAATAAAAAGAAGGTGCTTTGTTTGCTAGGAGGATGATGAGAGGAGACTCCTTCTCCTAAAGGATTCTAATCAATAGAAAATTTGGCCTCAAGAAGTGAGAATTTTAAAAATAGCAAATCCATTGTTGGGGAGTGGGTAAAAAAAGAATAATAAGACTTCTCTAGGTCAAGCTGAGAAGTTAGAAATTCCTGGTTTTACATTTGAAAAACTCTAGTGGTATTAACCTCCTACTTACTTTGGAAAGACAATTATGTACCCCCAAAGCTGGAGCTTTAGAGGAGGTGGCATGAAAACTCAGAGAAGTATTGGCTATGACTTGTAGCCTTCTGTTAAGTCTTACAGAAAAGATGTAATCTTCAACTGAATAGTCTGCAAGTCGAATGGAGAGAAAATCTAACTTTACTAAGGAAGGTCCTGGCCCACTGTAGATTATGTCTGTTAATATGAAGTCTGCAGAGTTGGAATAACCAAACACTGTCCCAAGTTAAAGTATGTAGGAGGGAAAGAAGATAAATGAATGTCTTATGTGGGGCTAAAATGTGGGTCCAAGACAAGCATGACTCCATGAACTTCCCTGGATGAACATACTTAGTCCATAGGGGAGACAGCTTGGCTCATGGTGAAGAGGCAACTATGATCTAAACTAGTGACAAACAACCAGTATCAGACCTTCCCAGCCCTGATTAGAAGCTATTATTGTCTCAAATGATCCAGGTGCATATGACTTAAGGAGTTCAAAGAGAAGCAGGACTAGAAAGAGGTAGATGTTGCTTTTCGGTCTAAGGTTTTCCTACCTGGTCCAATTTTCTATCTTAAGAATTCTCATTCCTGAGGACGTTTAACTCTTCTATGGAATATTTACAGGGAAGTGGATTTACACATGACCATGATAGGATATCCTCATTAGATTATAGTAGTCACTCCAGTAGTGATTTGAAAGAACCCACATCTGCGGGGAGAATAGTTGTTTCCATTTATCAGGCCCAAAGATGTACAAACCTTAATCATCAGCAATTTAATCACTAGGTATACACATGCACACAAAATGTTCACTGCCACATTGCTTGTAAAAATCAAAATGCAAAGTTTCCCTTCCTGGGATTGAGAGGACTTTGGAAATAGGGAGAGGAAGGAATAATGGTGTTACTAGTCACGTTGTGCTTCTATTCCAGGTGCAAAGCTATTTCATGCATCCTGCATTGCCAGGAATGAGGGGGAATTCCTGAAGAAAGCTGACCATGTTTTTTTTTTGTTTGTTTTAGGTCTTCTTTAATTTCTTTTTTTTTTCTTTTTATTTTAAAGATGTGGGGTATAATTCAGGGTTAGGTATACAAATATTCATTATGCAGGTACCCTTGTTGATGAGGTGTGGCCCTCCCTCCCCTAGCAGTTTCCCTCAACTGTCAATCCCACCCCGCCCCCCTGGCTGTTTCCCGCTACTGCCAATCCTTTTCTTATATTATTGTGATAATTGCTCAAGGTCTACTTATGAGTGAGAACATATGGTACTCTGTTCTTTTTTTCTGTGATAGATCACTGAGTATTATCGACTCTAGATCCATCCAAGTTACTGCAAAGTCCATATATTTGTCCTTCTTTGTGGCTGCATAATATTCTATTGTGTATATGTATACCATATTTTTTTATCCAAGACTGACAGTGATTTTTAGAATTTATAAAGCACATGTCTCACTACAGTCCTTGGAGAGAAGCAGGATTGGAGTGGTTTTTCCCATTTTATAGAGGGAGAAAACATGGCACAGACAGATAAAGTCTAAGAAATTAATGGTCAGAAAGTGGGAAGCCTGGACACCAACCATTTCTTCTGAATTCAAGGGTATGTATGGCTTTTCCCCTCAATCTTGTGCCTCTCTCCTGAAGCATATAATTTTAAGTATATTACATTTGTGTCTAAAACTATCTATACAACCATAACTTGGTTTTGGATGGAAATATTTTTATCATATAATAACAATTTCTCATCTTCTTAGGAAGAGGCTACTTAACATGAAGCTGCCTTTTCTTGATGCCTCACTGTTCACCATTTGGATACATATTACCATGGTGTGAAGTACCTTAGATCTATATTTACTCTGGGCTTTCTTTTGTTTTTGTTTTCAAAGCCAGACCATCTATTCTCGAACAGAAATGCTATCTTCTTCCCTCGCCTCCTATTTTATTATATATTGCTATGGGCTGGAATTCTAAGTGGTCACATTTCTTAGAATTACATGCTGAGTAAAAATTATTAAGGTCATCACCTCACATTTTGTCCACTCACACTTTGACTCTTTGGAGTATTAAAGACATGTTCTTTGAGCAGAACCCTCTTCTGCTCAGCATTTGGCTTTAATTCTTAACAGCTAAACAGAAAGTTTGGGCCCTTTTCCTAGAGCAGATGTTCCGTGTATGAAAATAAATTCAAGTTATTTCATTTCCCCAGCTCCCAAACATATCTCACTCCTGACCACTAACACAGGATTAGGCTCTTCGTAAACATCTGAGTGAGCTGCAGAGGAGTGTGGGTAAGCCAGGAAGTTGTCCGAATGTCTTTGTGGCCTTGGATAAGTCTCAGTTTTGCTTTCAGTGTCAGTTTTCCCCCTATCATAAGGTGACGCTCATACTCACATCACCTTCCCCTTTCTCCTTGGATGCCCACATTACACCCACTATACAATAATGACATTGTCTTCAAAAGAAGTATCACAAAACTCAGCCTTCTTTTGTCACGACAAACAGAACGAGGTCAGATGTGGCAGTCTCCCAAGGCTGGCTCAGATTAGTAGAGTCTCTGCTGCCAGGTGAAGATGTTCTCTCCAGACCTGACCAATTTTACACAGCTGAAACAAAAGCAGCCAACCACTGAGCATGTAAGTTGGGTGGTCCAGTAGAAGTGCTTTTGTTTACAAAAACAAATAGAATGAATGAGTATGCCACTTTGTAAATGAACTTACATTCTTAGACAAGTCAATAAGAATGAAAAAAGATGTTGAGAAAAAGTTGAAATATTTCTGTTCGTTTATTTTGACCACATGCTTTAATAGATTATTTTGAGTTCAATAAAGGAGTTGGAAATATGACACCTAAAGAAATTCCTGAGTTGGTTGTCTCCGGTTTATTTTCTGGCTAACGATCCTATTTTGTGGGATATTTTGTGGCCATGTCTTTTTATAAATAAACTGAGGAAGCAATGGTGAGATAACGTGAAATGCATAATTTTGGCCTGGCCCCACTGAAGTGCTGATCTGCTTTCACTTTATTCAAACTTTATTCAATAGAAGAGTTTTCATGCTGGGCATGGTGGCTCAAGCCTGTAATCCCAGAATTTTGGGAGGCTGAGGTGAGGCGATTGCCTGAGCCCATGGGTTTGAGAACAACCTGGGCAACTTGGTGAGACCTCATCTCTACAATACATCAAAAAATTAGCTGGGCGTGGTAGTGAGCGCCTGTAGTTCTGGCTGTTTGGAAGGCTGAGGCAAAAGGATAGCCTGAGCCCAGCACGTCAACACTGGGGTGGCTGTGAGTGTGTTACTGCACTCCAACCTGGGTGACAGAATGAGACTCTGACTTTAAAAAAAAAAAGAGTTTTCAGTAAGATTCTGTATTAGTCAGGTTTCTCCAGAGAAACAAAATCAATAGGATATCAATCAATCAATCTATATATCTATCAATCTATCATACACACACACATGTATATGGAGATTTATTATAGGCATTGGCTCACATAGTTAAGGAGGCCCAGAAGTCCCACAGTCTTCCATATCCAAGCTGGAGGCTCAAGAAGGCTGCTGGTGTAATGCAGTTCAAGTCTAAAGGCCTGAGAATCAGGAGCTGATGCTGTAAATACCAGTCTGAGTCCATAAACCCAAGAACCAGGAACACTGATGTCTGAGAGCAGGAGTAGATGGGTGTCTCAGGTCCAGCGGAGAGTGAATTCACCCTTCCTCTGTTTTATTGTTCTATTCAAGCTCTTAAAGATTTGGATGATGCCTACCCACATAGGTGAGGGTGATTTTCTTTTCTCAATCTACTGATTAGAATACTAATCTCTTCTGAAGACACCCTTACAGACACACCCAGCTCCCTGGGCATCCCTAGCCCAGTCAAGTTGACACATAAAATTAACAATCACAGATTCCTTTGTTCTATCAGAAACAGGCAGATTTGGGACATGTCCTTTGCTCTACCTATTACTAACAATGTAACACAGCTTAGAATCCTAATCTGAGCTTCAGTGTCCTCTTCCATAAAATATAGCTAGCAATTGTTTGCCTTGTAGATTTGTGAATGAAAAGTAATCCAAGATAAAGAAACTGGTACAATATCCTATCATATGATAGTCACTGAAAATATCAGTTCTATGATTGTCATTATAATTATTATTTTATCATTATTATTCATGTGGAAATTTGTCCAGGTCCTGGCTTCAAAAATGAGCTCCTGTGGCATCTTCCTGCTCTGATCCCCTGGATTTCCCCATTTTCTATAGGTCACTTCTGTCACCTTGCCAGCTTTACATTGTTTTCCCATGGCACTGGGTTTAGTGCCATCTCCTTTACTATATAATATTCTACTTAAGAAAAGGGATACTTCATCTTCTGTTCCTTCTTGAGTGCCTGGGAGTGTATTATCACTTGTGCCCAGCAAAAACTAGATTTCAAGTACAATATCGTGGGCAGAGCTTTCACTTGAAGCCAGAAGACCTAGGCTTAGAGTCCAGTGCTATTTTCCCAAACTTTGTGTCTCAGGAAGAACATCACCAATAGGGATGCCCAGAAAGCTCCGGGACTTGGGGTTGTTAAATGTGGGCCTCAGGGATCCAGAGAGAAGAGCTCCTTTAGAAACGAGCTTTTACTGCAGATGATTTTCCCTTCTTCTCTCCACCCCATACCGACCCGAACCCCCACGCACATGATTCACATTCCACGGAGACCTTGCACAGTAATACCATCGCATATATTATGCTAGAATACCTAAATGAGATAGAAAGTCCTAGTGGGGAGAGAATATGGTATGGGAAGGGAAGGCTTAGGAAAAGCAAGGGTGTAATAACAAGAGGCCCAGAAAAGCCAAGGGAAGATGGCAGGCCGGCTTCAGCCCAAGCCCTTGGATTGGCTCCAGCCCACCAAATAAGTCATCACAGATGACATGGAAAAGACCAGCCATGCTCTACTATATCTTGTCTCCGGTATTCACTAGAGAACCTCCTACACACCTTTCTTCTTATTGTTTCTTTTTCTCAGTCTCACTGTCTCTCCCACACCTTGACTCTGTTATCTGATCCCTCATGTAAGCCTCAGGCTCTCCTTGTTCTGACAACCCATTTGGACCCTTTCTCCAGTTTAATTATCCACAGATCTCAACTTGCACGTCTCCAAATACCTCCCTTCTACAACTGTGGTAGGAGATGCTCCCACTATTTGCCTCAATCCCATAGGACCACAGAGTTTGCCTAGCCTGCCCTGGAAGTGGTGAGGAGTTGCCAGGAGAGGTGGGAAAGGAGCTGGGAGGAGAAAGCAGTCTACTTTGAACTGCAGTCAGGAGCTCTAATAATCTCTTGCCAATTTATGGATTACAGCTGACATTGATTTATAATTGCATGTTAAAATGTTCAAACCCATGACTTTTTTTAATTATTAAAGACTATTTTTAGAGCAGTTTTAGATTCACAGTGAAATTGAAAGGAAGGCACAGAGATTTCCTCTATAACTGTGACCCGCATGCATGCACAGCCACCTGCACTGTCAACATCCCCACACCAGAGTGGTAGGTTTGCTACAATTGATGGACCTATATTAATGCCCCACTGTCACCCCAAATCTCTAGTTTACACTAGATTTTATCTTGGTTTCTTTTGACAGTAACTTTTCCTAGAAGTTTTATTGACAGTGTTTTAAGATCTATCTGTAGTGCATCTACAGTTTAGACAAATTGTATTCATCATTATAACATTGTGCAGAGTATTTGCACTGTCCTAAAAATCCTCTGTGCTTTGCCTGTTCACCCCATTCTCCCACTCCCAAGCCCTGACCACCAACCACTGATATTTTTATTGTATCCATAGTTTTTATTGCTCTAGAATATCATACAGTAGACAAATTGCCTTTTCAGATTGGCTTCTTTCACTTACTAATATGCAGTTAAATTTCCTCCATGTCTCCTCACAGCTTGATAGTTCATTTCTTCCTAGTGCTGAATAATATTCCATTGTCTGGATGAATGTACCACATTCACCCACTAAAGGACATGTTCATTGCTTTCAAATTTAGGCTGTTATGCTACAAACATCCATCTACAGGTTTTAGTGTTGGCATACTTTTTAACTCCTTTTGGTAAATATTAAGGACAACGATTACTGGATTGTATGGTAAGAGTATGCTCAGTTTTGTAAGAAACAGACAAACTTTCTTTCAGAGTGACTATACTTTCATTTCTACCAGCAACAAATGAGAGTTTCCATTGTTCCACAACCTTTCCAACATTCGATGACTTTTGTTTTTAATTCTTGAGATTTTATTTAGTTCTCTTAAAGCATGATAACATGAAAGAAATTACTTCTTACCATTCTCTCTGCCCAGGCTGTATGGCCTGACCTACCAAATATTGCAGAGGAGAGAAGATCCCAGTTTGGGAGAAGATGACATTGATAACCACCACAGAGCAGGTTTGTAAATTCCACAATAATTTGTAAAAAGGCCAGGTGATCATGGATGCATTTTACAAAGACATGCAAAAAATTTTAATAAAGAAGACTCAGAGTGCAATTCAACTTGCTAATGGCAGGTTTAGTGTCAAATAAAAGAGTCTGAAATCATACAGATATAGCCTTTTCAGACTGACTTTTCAGTTTGACAAAACAAAATTCATGGCAACAAATCAAGAAGGTGCAGCATTTCCTCCTGAGATGAAAAGCGGATTGACTCTGAGATTCAACTTTTAACTTGAACAAAACTGGTTTGTTTTGACAGTGACTTCTTCTAGAAGTTTTATTTACAGTGTTTTAAGATCTGTCTTTAGTGAAATTTATTTTTCCCCAACACTTTATTTTCAGTAAGATCTTTATTCTTTTTGCCAACTAAGAATTTTCAGCCATAGTGATTTTTTTGTTTGTTTGTGTTTTTTTGCAAGTTTGTCCATAGTTGGTGTATGTATTTCCTTCTTAGCATCAACCTTGAATTTCAGCTGAGTCTGGATTAGATCAAATGAGCCAACTTTTTGGGTCTGAGACACAGAGTATACAGTCAGATCTAAGTATCTGTGGGTTCTGTATCTGCAGACTCAACCAATGTGGAAAACAATCTGATTATCTTGAGCATCTGTGTGTTTTGATATCTGAGAAGGTCTTGAAACCAATTCCCTGTAGATATGGAAGACGGACTATATACTATGGAAGTAACTCAAATTTTCTCCTGAAAATAACACTTATTCAAGTAAAACCCAATATTTAATAAATACATGTGAATATTTTTATTCTTCATTTTTCCCATGTAATTTTATAAAAGGATTTGAGATGTTGGTTATTGTTTCACCTTCCTCATAATGCATACAATTTAGAGAAAGATTTCATGTTTTCATGTGATGAAAATTTATTCATTGATTTATTTGTTTAACAAATAATTATTGAATATGTTCCTATGCTAGGCCTTGGAGATTCTATGGTGAAAGTAACACAATTTCTCAAAAAGCTCAAAGAATATGAAAATGAAAGATATGTGAAAATGTAGATGAAAGATTTCAAGCTTGACCACAATGAGCAGAATGCCTCAGCCAGTTTTGGATTTACAGGGACCAATTCTCCATCATCACAATTACATTGAATAGTGTCTTGGCCAAATCAAAGGTAATAGGCAGTAAATGGATCAGATTTCAAGCAGTAAGTCCCCTTGGAAATCACCTCCTGGAAACATTGGAGCAGAGAGATAGGGAATGATTTATCCAAAGTCATGCAGCTCATAGATCAGAAACTGGAGCCTGTTAGAAACCTCCTGGGTATGTGTGTTGGGGTAGGGCAAGGCTTGAGAGTGAGACTTTGCCTTCCTTTGGATTCTGAGAAAGTGAAAATATAGAAGATAAATAATATGACATCACTGTCACTACCATTCATGGGATCTCAGCTTTCTTTCCCTGAGCATTTTTGGAATGGTCATTCTTTCTCTTCCCAGAATGATTTTCCATTATTGATTTCAAAACACAGCAGACTTTATTTCCACCTGCTTGTTGTTGTTTTGCTCCTTGATTTGTGTTTTTTTCTTGTTGTTTGCTTTTCTATTTAATATCAATATTTTCGATAAAAAATAAAAAGAATTGGAACTCTGAACCCAGGAATAAAAATAAGTAAAGATCCATAGAAAAGTGTTCTGAACTTACTACCCTCCACTTTAACAGAGGCTGTGTGGCCTAACCTATGGAATATGGCAGAGAGAATATCCAAGTTTAAAGGTTGATGACTGAAAAACTACCACGAAACAGGCCTTCAAGTCTGTATTCCTTCCTGTGTTTTCTTTTTGACTGGCTCCAAATTCTGTTAGAAGCAGGTCAGTAGGTCAAGATGCCCAATCTATTTATCAAACCAAGGTAACTTGCCCAGCCACCCATGGCTCTCCAGCCCCAGTTTTCAAAGTAAATAAATCTTTTGGACAAAGGCAGACTCTTTCTCTCAGAGAAGAGATGTGGAGCAATTAAAGCAACCATATAATTCATCGTCCAAACCTGAACACTATAGTAATCATTCCTAGAAAGTAGACATTAATTAGAACATTCCACCAAAATGGAAAGAGCTTTGAATTTTAGGTCAGCCAGACCTAGGATAGAATCTTCACTTGAACTCCTACAGGCTGAATTGGTATATTTCTGAGCATGAGGGGTATCTTAAAACCATGTATTTCACAGGGTATTGTTTAGAATTAGCTGGTTATGTATGTAAAGGTCCTAGCATATAGTAGGTTTTCAACTAAAGGCAGCCATAGCTAACATAGCAATCCTAAGATATGGGTGTTATTCATGCCCAATTAAAAAGTTTAGGAAACTGAGGCACAACAGAGTTAAGTTGCACAAGACCACAGAGCTAGTCAGGGATAGAGCTGGGATGCACCACACACAGTCTAGCTTCATCATCTGAGCTCTTCCTTTCTATGCTATCTGGCCTCTCAATGTATGTGAACTATGCATCACATGAATCCGTATTTGTGCAAAGTAGGTGTCACTAAGTGTGACCTGTGGTAGTTCAGGTAGTTCAGGTAGAGGTAGTGGGAGAGAGGGGAGCATGTGACCATGACCATGTGAACTCCTCTGAATGGGTTGTGGTGGACCATAGTCTGGAGCATAGGTAGGACTAGGTCAACTTCCTCCTTTCTCTTTGTAATGCAAAAGCCTTGAAGCTCAATTGCAGAGTGACCACAACCACGAAAGTACCCGTCTTTTCTTAGATCAGTTTCCTCATGACAACGATAAGTCTCACTCCCTGCTAAGATCAGTTTCCTCACCTGTAAGCGAGGATGTTGTAGGAAATCACATCTGTCTTGCTGCTGTCTGTCCTATGAGATCAAGTTGTTTTGTTTCACTTCAGTTCTTGAGTCAACTCCTGGCTGTGTCTCTAAGGGCCTGGAAAGCCTGGCAAGGCCCTCTGCCCAGTCTCCCAGGAGGAGTGGGCTCACCCTCTCCCTAGACAGCCCCAGGCAAGACCTGGCATCCTGAGCTGTGTGGGCGTGCAGCGGATTCCCGCACACCCACACCTCAGCCAGTCAGAGACTGACCACCCATGCTCAGGCCTGTCCTGGCCACATCAATCGCCAGCCTGGGTGGCCTCGTTGTCACTGTAGGCAGAGCTGTCCACCAAGATTAGCGGGACAGCCACTGTGGCTCTTGCCAAGCTCCTTGTTCCTGTGGGTTCTAGTGCAAGGCATTCATCTCACAATTCTTCCGGCTGTTTGTTAGAATGGAGCTCACTATAAAGGCAATACAATCTCAAAGGGAGAAGAAAATCTGTTCTGGCAAAATGTTCTGGGCATGCATGTGGATCTGATTATAAGTAGAAAGCCCCAAGAGATACTTTCATTCATTCATTCATTCATTCACGTATTCAGCAAATGCTTTTTTAACATCCACCATGTGCTGGGTACAATACTAGATATCAGAGATTGAAAGATAACTCAGTCATAACTTAAAAACAAAACAAAATGAAACTTTATAGATAATTGAGTCATCTTTTTAAAGTTATTCCATTATAAGTCAAGATATAGTGATGATATTCATAGGAGAGTACAGGATTCTAGAGCAGAAACAAGTAAGGCACCCTCTGCTGAGGAATGATAGAGCATGTAGGGGTCATAGATGGTTTCTTAGAAAAAGAGATTCATGACATAGGTCTTAGAGCAGAAATCAGAGGGTAAAAGAGAATGAGAAAGGAGGATATAAGCAGAGAAGAGGAACATCTGAGTATGATCCCTGTTAAGTCTATAGCATAATGAATGGAGGAAGGAAGAACAAGAAATGAGGTTGGAGAGATAGGGGCCAGCTCACAGAGGGCCGTGTGAGCCAGGCTAATAAACATGGCCTTTATCTTTTGGGGGATGGGAAGTGTTTCAGGTGAGCAAGTGTAATGCAGGGGCTTTGTCATGAAAAGACCACTCTGGCAGCTATGCACACACAATCGCTCTGAAGGTAGCCTGGAAGCAGAGACTAGTGCGAAATCTATGTCATAACCCACTGCAAGGCAGCGAACCCCCACCCAACTAAATGCAGAGACCTAGAGGAGAGGGTTACTCTGGGTCACATGGATTTGTCACAGAACGAAAAGAATTCAATACACTCCTTCCTTAGGCCAATGCATTTCCAGTTCAGTAATGATGCATGCCTCAAAGTAAAAGGAAAGCTGTAAGGAACAAGGTGCTAGACTGACTCTAGGTGAGCTCAGCACACTGGCTGTGTGACACTTCCACACCCAGCTAAGCCTTCTGAGGTTCCATCTCCTCATCTGTCAAATGGGAGTGTTGCCTTGGCTTGCCTTCCTCCCAGAACAGTTACAAGGATCAGGTGTGAAGAAAACTGGAAAAGACTTTTTAGAGGAGAATATAGATCTAAGGGACTGGTCTATCCTTTTATTCACAAAGTCAGTGTGATGCAGGTGATTAGAAATAATACGTAGGAAGCACATGTCTGGGGAAATTTCTTTGCTCATGCCGTCTTTTGCATAAAGAATGTTGTCTGCATTTTAGTAGTGCCATCCAAATCCTGCATTCCATACACACACATATACCTAAACCACATCTTTCTTGACAAGTATCTATATTATAAAATGTAAATCTCCCTATATTGCAAGTTTACTAAGGTGTTGAAAATGTAATTCAATGTATAAAAAAACTACGATAAACATTTTTATTTTGGAGTTGAATTCTCAGTCTGTCGCCCAGGCTGGAGTTCAGTGGCCGTTCCCGTCCACCACAGCCTCGACTTGCTGGGCTCCGGCGATCCTTCCGCCTCAGCCTTCCAAGTAGCCAGAACTACAGGCATGCGATATCACGCCTGGCTAATTTTTTTTTTTTTTTTGAGTTGGAGTCTCACTCTGTCGCCCAGACTGGAGTGCAGTGGCTGCTCCCGGCCACCGCAGCCTCGACCTGCTGGGCTCCGGCAATCCTTCTGCCTCAGCCTTCCAAGTAGCTGGAACTACGGGCGCGCGCTACCACGCCCAGCTATTCTCTGACCTTTCAAAGATATTTGCTCAGCCAAGCCCTAGAGAGCACTTGTCACTGAGCAGTTGCTGCCACTGTCTCTCTGCTTGCCCGACTTGCTCCATCTTTTGTGGTTGGGGCTATGGTCTTTGCCTCTTGTTCCTCTGACTTGGCTAGGTGTTGGGGCCCTCTTTAGTCATGGACCTGCATTTTCCTGGATGTTTGTTTACACTCCTGGTTACAGGGTATCCTTCTGTCTATAAAGTGAAAAATGGTCTACTTCTGCCTTTTGATGTCCTGGAGAAGGAAATTGTGACTTGCAGCGGTGACAGTAGCTACATATGTGCAGAGGTGACAGGTAGCATCAGGCTTTAACTGAGCACTGATGAGACCCTTCATTACACTTGCTCACATAAAACACCTCCATGGCTTCCCATTACCCCAGAAGATAAAGGCCACGCTTATTAGCCCAGCTCACACAGCCCTCTGTGAGCTAGCCCCTGACTATCTCTCCACCTCAATTGGGTAGGTTGCTTTGGTTCCCACAGAATTACCCTGGCAATTCTCCTCTGGGTTTAGGGCGTCATGCTGAGAATGCCTTGCCCACACCCACAACTATGTTGCAAGTGGGGTGACAGGTGCAAATAGTTCCACCAGCAGGTGAGCATAGACTGACTTTATTAGATGTCAATGGAAGTAAGAGCTGCCTTTATGAAAGATACAAGAAGATGTTGAGTAAACCTTCACATTTACTGCTTGTAGCATTCTCATTGATGAGATGTTACTAAGTCTAAAGTCTTAGCATTGGGGACAGACTAACATTAGATAAAATTTTCTACATCACATAGAAATAAAATTATATTTTACATGTATATAGTACTTTAAGGTTTATAAAAGAATTTCATATTTTTCCCTTGTTTCTTCGTTTGATTCTCACAATGAACCTTGATCGCACCTTCATTAAACATCTAAGAAAACTGAGACATAAAGAGGAGAAATGATTCACCCAACTTTCCACCATCAAATGGTGCTGGAGCTTGGGCTCAAATCCATGTGTGTCTATGGCCAGCTTTTGAAGTGTGTTGAAGCAGGAATCTATAAAGAGGAAAGTCCTTCGCAGAATGGAAAAGCACAGAGAGGGCAGAGTGCCCACATAACACAAAACAAAATTTGAGCCGGGCTCGGTGGCTCAGCCTGTAATACCGTGCCTTTGGGAGGCTGAGATGAGTGAATTGCCTGAGCCTGCAGGTTCGAGACCCACATGGGCAACTTGACGAGACCTCATCTCTACAATAAATCAAAAATCAGCCGGGCGTGGTAGCGTGTGCCTGTAATTCCGGCTACTCAGAAGACTGAGGTGGAAGGATCGCCGGAGCCCAGCAGATCAAGGCTGCGGTGGCCAGGAGCGGCGTGACAGAGTGACACTCCAACTCAAAAAAAAAAAAAAAATTGAAAGGAAACCAACATGGTGTCTCATAGAAATTCTAAATCCTTAAGCAATTCTAAGAATGGTCATCATGGGAATTTGCAAATGGCTTTGCAAAGGACTCTGAGGATGTTCTGTACCCGTTGGAGTCAAGAGGAGATGCACATTCTGTCCTGTGAAGAAAGGACAGTGTTTCAGTGTATGCTGCTGAGAACCAATGGACAGACCACACTGAGCTTACCTTGGGGTTGAGAGTGTTGAGAGAAATAAGAGTGGTTTTCTGACTATAAATGTGCATATATTTTCATGCCTTCCAAATCTTTATCCAATTGGCACAGGCATTTTTATCATTCACCTTTCTCATTCGTCTTTTAATATTACTTCAGAGAGGTCAAATGAAAAGAATAAAGGTTTACCTTAAAGTGACATTGATATTTTTATCTTTTATCTTTAAAAAGAGAATTTTCTGGGACCTGTGCCATAATTAAAATGCTTGGTTCTAATGGCTTGGATTTTTTTTTGTTTGATGTCTAAGTGATGCAACAGCCTCATCAGTTAAATGGGAATGGCCCCTTCCTGAAAGCGGGGGGCTGGTCCCGACTGTGGTTTGTGGGTTCTTGCTATTCCAAGGACTGTGATGCTGGCATAGTGGGCTAGTGTACACTGGTGGCCTAACGTTATCTGAGCTCGTGATGGAGCAACACTCTGTTAGTCAGCCTAGTCCGTTTCTGTGTGGAGATTTCACAGATGCAAAATGATTGCATAAGCATCTGCTAGTTAGCTTAATTGGCACATTCAGGTTAGTCATGTAAACGAGGTTCTTTTTATATTTTGCCAATCTTTCGTAGTGTAACAGGACTGTTCCCATATTAAGAATTTCAGGTAAGTGTTTCATGGTGTGATTAGAATCTGACTAGACTGTGCTCAGCAATTACCCATGAACACGTTGACTCTTGTGCCTGATGGTGGAAAAAGGGAGTTCAGAAAGCATCTCTACGTTCTTCTCTGTTGCCTCCTTGAAGCCAGAGGGGCTGAGTATCCATGGAGGTTTGAAACTGTGACATGGTGGGCCTGCTCAGACTCAGTGCTTCTTTCTGCCACCACCTGTCATCAGTCACCAAATGTGCATCTTCTACACTTTTCTTGGATCCTTCAACTCCTCCCCATCCCCAAGGTTATCACTCCAGCTTATTCTCTCCTTGTCTCCCTTCCAGATGATAACAGGCACCTAACTCATTCCCCTCAAGCCCACCTTCACAGAGGACCTGGGAGGACTTTTTAGAAATGCAAATCTGAAAATCTCACTTACAACCTTTTCTTAGGTGGTTTCTCACTGTCCCTAGAATGGGCATCAAAGAAAGTCCAAACTCTTTTTTATGGCCTGGGCCTCACATGCTTGTCAAATCTCATTTCTTCCACTGTCATCTTTCTCTTTAGATTCCAGAGAAGGCTAATCCCTGTTGAGGTCAAGAAGCCATGAAGTTCAATCTCTTAGGCAGAAAGAGATTTCTGTTGGCTGCTTGGATTTGCATGGTGAAGCATCTGTGGGTTTACCTCCAGGAACCCTACCAAGTTCTTAAAGTGAAGAGTCAAGTTATCTGCCTCTGGGGAAACTATGGAAGGGGGCCATTTTGGAGTAAACTTGAGCACTCTCCATGACAAATGCGTACTCTCAAAAAAAAAAAAAAAAAGATTACACCAAAGATTATAACAAAGCCTAATCCCACCTAGGAAAAGAGCATTTCTCTCACTTCAGGAGGCATGAATTCCAAGAGGCATGAGGATCTGAAAGATTCAGGGGAAAACTCTGTGTGGAACTGGGCTCATATGCAGGACTAAACCTTGACTTTCTTGCAAATGTTAGAATCCCATTTGCCTCAAGGTGACTTCACTCTTTTGTTGAATTCTAACTCATATCTTCTTCCAGTCTACTCTGCACTTCATTGAAGAAAGAAGTAGCAATACTGGGGAGTAGAGAGGGTTATATAAAAAGAAATGCACCAGGGAAAAGCCCCTTCCACAGCAATACCACTTTCCAGGTGACTACATGGAAGCCTGCCTGCCGTGGCCTTCTTGACTCTCACATTCACAGATACCAGTAATTAATTCTTTTCTCATAGATAGTCTGTAGTAGATGTGATGGCTAATTTTATGTGTCACCTTGATCATGTTATGGGGTGCCCAGATTAAACATTATGTATGTCTGTGAGGATGCTCCTGGGAGAGACAGGCATTTGAATTGGTGGACTCAGTAAAGTAGATTGCCCTACCTGATGTGGGTGGACATGATCCAATTCCTTGAGGGCTGGAGAGAACAAAAAGACAGAGGAGGCTGGGCCCAGTGGCTCAGCCTGTAATCCCAACTCTTTGGGAGGCCAAGCCGAGTGGATTGCCTGAATCCGTGGGTTCAAGACCAGCTCAGGCAACTTGGCGAGATCTTGTCTCTAAAATAAATTTTAAAAATTAGCCAGGCTTGGTAGAGTGTGCCTGTAGTTCCGGCTACTTGGACGACTGAGGTGGAAGGATCACTTAAGCCCAGCAGGTTGACGCTGGAGTGGCTGTGAATGTGCCACTGCACTCCAGCCTGGGCAACAGAGTAAGACTCCAACTCAAAAAAAAAAAAAACAAAAAACAGAGGAAGGAGGAATTCATCCCTTTCGGTTCCCTGCCTTCTCTCTTCAGCTGAGACATCAAAATTTTTTCCTCCCTTTGAACTGGAATTACAACACCAGATTTTCTGAGTCTTTAGGTTCCAGATAGCAGATTCTGGGACATCTCAGCCTCTGTAATTACATGAGTCAAATCCTCACAATAAATCTTTTCTTATATCAATCTGTATCTATCTATCTATCTATCTATCTATCTATCTATCTATCTATCTATATATCTATCTAAAATATTGGTTCTCTTTCTCTAAAGAAACCTAACAAACACAATAGATTTCTAAGAGTTTGTCAATTAAAAAAGGCAAAGTACTACTAAAAAGGATCTCTTTCTTTGGAATGTGCCCTGGAAACTATGTCATTAAAGAAATCTTGAAAATAAAATAAATCCATTTACTATGCCATAGAATAGTATCTTTCACAAGATGGGATACAAGTCAGAAACCATAAGGAAACAACTGGTACATCTGGCTACATATAAAATCAGAAATGTCTTCATAGTACAAACTATGACTTCACAGCCCTGCATATTACAACTACCATAAACAAGGTTAAAACACACATAATAAATTTGAAAGATTATTTGTTATAGAAGTGGCAAAGAAAGACTAACATCAGTAACCTACAGTGGGTCCTCCTTATCTGGTTTCAATTACCCACAGTCAACCTCAGTCTGAAAATAGGTGACTATAGTACAATAAGATATTTTTTGAGAGAAAGCCAAAGACCATATTCACATAATTTATTACGGTATGTGCTATAATTGCCCTATTTTATTATTAGTTATAATTGTTAATCTCTTATTGCGCCTAATTGATAAATTAAACTTTATTATAAATATGTGCATGTAGGAGAAAAAACATAAACAGTGTTCAATTTTATCTGTGGTTTAAGGCATCCACTGTGGGTCTTGAACTGTGTTCTCAGTGAATGAGGGGGAACTTCTGTATATAGAGCTCTTGCAAACCTATAAAGAAAAGGAAAATTTCTAAAAAAAAAAAAAAGTGGGGTAAAAAAATCACAACCAGGGTAGTCTAAAAGAAAAAAAATGCTAATGGTCAGTAAATAGAAAAATTCATTCAACCTCACAAATAATTGAAGTTCAAAAAAATGGATGCATCATTTTTCAAATAAAAAAATTGACAAGTATTTAAAAGACAAACAAAATTGATATTGATGATTGTTTAAAGCACTGGTTCTCAAACCTGGCTACACAATAAAGTAACTCAAAGAACTTTATGAAATACTGATGCCAACATCTGCTTCTGACCATGAAGGATTAACTGTTATGGGAACTTCCCTCTCACCATAAACAGCTAGAAAACCAGACAAATACATGAAACAACTGTTTTCAGATACTAGGCCATTGGCAGAGCAAGGCAGTTATTCCTGAGAAAAGAGAAACAAATGAGGTGAGCCCTACAATTGTCCGGTTTACTGCCTAGAGGAAGTTTCCAGGACAAAGTGCAGAACAGGGAACTCGGATAAAACCTAGCAATGTCACTGAGTTGAGCACAGAAATCAGAGTTCAAGGAAGTCAATTTTCTGAACTAGAATTTACTGAACAGAATACTAAAAAGAAGGTAGCTGCAGAGAGAGAGCTCTAGAGAGCTGCAGAGAGGCCCTTTCAAATCTAGTGATCTCTTCATGCAAGGGGAAAACTACATACAATGGGGAGAAGAGGAGAAAGAAACAGCAGAAGGCAGTAGGTTGAACAATTTGGGGAGCTCATAAAGGTAAGTATAGTCATCAAAAAAGATATTGACTTAGTGATGGGGCTAAGGTAGGCCAAGACTGAAAGCTGCTGTAGGTTCTCCCAAAGTTTAAAAGCAATTCAAGGGTAGCTTAAACTTATGCTATGTAACACAACTACATGCCAGAAACAAAAAGAGTTCATTTTAATTAAAGGATTACAACAATATTTAGAACCCAAAAGCATAAAATACACAATCTGGGGCAACCAGTAAAAATTTTAAAAACTTAACAGGCATGCAAAGAAGTACAAAATTATGACCCATGACCAACAGAAAAATCAGCCAATAGAAACAGACACTAGAATGACAGATACAGGCCAGGTTCGGTGGCTCAGCCTATAATCTCAGCACTTGGGGAGGCCGAGGCAAGTGGATTGCCTGAGCCTGTGGGTTCAAGACCGCCATGGCAACTTGGTGGGACCCCCTTCTCTACAATAAAATTAAAAAAATAGCCGGATGAGGTAGTGCGCCTCTGTGGTTCTGGCTACTCAAAAGGCTGAGGTGGAAGGATCGCCGGAGCCCAGCAGGTCAATGCTGGGGTGGCCATGAGCATTCATGCCACTGTACTCCAGCCTGGGCAAAGGAGTGAGACTTCAACTCAAAAAAATAACTCAAAAAAATAAAATAAAATAAAATAAAATGACAGATATAATGTTATTAGCAAACACAACCTTTTACTACTATTATAAAAAGACTCTAATAACTCAACAATGTTTTTTTTTAAAAAAAGGTGACTAGAAGGTAAATACCAAAAAACTCAATGGAACTTCAAGAGATGAAAAGTACAATATCTGACCCCCCTCCCCCCAAAAGAAATACAGCAAAAGGGATTAATAGCACATTAAACATGTGGAAGAAACCACCGGTAAACATAAAATATAGAAATAAAACTCTCCAAAATAAAATACAAAGAGAAAACAAATGAAGATAAATATGTAAACACAGCATCAGTGATTCAAGGATAATATCAAGCTTACTAACATACACATAAGTGGCATAGACAGAGAAGACAGAAATATGGGGAGGAAAGAGACATTGAGGAAATAATGGCTAAATTTTTTCCTTTCTAAATTTGATAAAAACTATAAGCACACAGATTCAAAATCTCAATGAAATTGTGCAGAAGAAATACAAAGAAAACCACATCAAAGCACATGATTGTGAAATTTCTTTAAAAAAACAATGATAAAGAAAACTTTCAAAATCAGACAGAAAAAATAATTATGGCATATAGTGGACCAAAAAATTACTGCAGATTTAAATTCATTAACAGCTTAATTGGGCTATTAAAGAATGCTCAAGAAAGCAAAAATCTTTTGACAAGAGGAAAATGATAGCAGATAAAAATGTGAATCCATTCAAAGGAAGGACAAGCACCAGAAATGGTAAATATGTAGGAGAATATAAAAGTATTTTCTCTATCTCTTTTTTACGTTCCATAGAGATTTAAAGTCAAAGTTATAACAACATATGTGGTTTTAATATTTTTAGAATGTATGCTAACAATATCATGAAGAACTAGAGGGGAAAAATAGTAGTAATTAAAAATTTAAAAATTACAGAGAATATGGAATCCTAAAATATAGAAAATCACCAAAAAGAGTGGTAAAAGGGGAAAAAGAACAGATAAAATAAGTAGAAAACTGATAGCAAGCTGGTAGATTTAAACTTATACATATTGGTAATTGCATTAAATGAAAATGATTTAACACTCCAATTAAAATGCAAATATTATTAGATTGGTTAAAGAATGCAAGACTCAACTGAAACAAGAAGATGCTTTCCACAAGAAACTTGCTATAAAGTGTAAATATAAAGGTACACTAAATGTTAAAGGACAACCACCACCAAAACAACAAAATACCATGTAAACACATAGCAAAATGGAGTATCTATATTGATATCAAACAAAGTTTTAGGCCAAAAAGTAGTAAAAAGGATAGAAAAACTTTTATAATGATATTAAGGTAAATTAATCAGGTATTAAAGTAAATAAATCCTAAATTTGTATAAACTATATAGCATAGCTTTAAAAAATATTAAGCTATAACTGATAGACCTGCAACAATAGACAACTCTATAATTATACTTGACGATTTCAACACTTGTTTCTCAGCAATTGATAAAACAAATGAAAAATTATTAAGGACAGAATAGATTGATCTACAATATAAACCAATTTGACTAAATTGGCATTTACAGAACATGCAACTCAAAAGTAACAGGAGTAACTCAAAATAGATGATAGACCTATACATAAAAAGTAAAAGTATAAAATTTCTAGAAGAAAAAATATTTATACCATTGACATGAGCAAAGATTTCTTACATTGGACGAAATAGACATAAAGCATAAAAGAAAAATTATTAAAATTGAATTTTTGTTAGAATGAAAATTATTTACTCTCCAAAAGAGTGTTAGAAAAATGTTAGACATTGAGAGAAAATGTTTGTAAAACATGTATCTTACAAAGTGCTCAAATTTAGAATATATTAAATATATATTCAGAATAAATAAAAATAATTCTTGCAACTCCATAAAAACAAGACAAGTGCTCAAATTTTCTGAAAAACCAAAAGTCTGGATATATGAATGGTAAATGTATATACAAGATTCTATCTCATACCAGGCTCAGTGGCTCAGCCTGTAATCCTGCGCCTTTGGGAGGCTGAGGTGAGTGGATTGACTGAGCCCGTGGGTTCGAGACCTGCCTGGGCAGCGAGACCTCATCTCTACAATAAATCAAAAAATCAGCCAGGCATGGTAGCGCACGCCTGTAGTTCCCGCTACTTGGATGGCTGAGGCGGAAGGATCGCCGGAGCCCAGCAGGTCGAGGCTGCGGTAGCCGGGAGTGGCCACTGCACTCCAGTCTGGGCGACAGAGTGAGACTCCAACTCAAAAAAAAAAAAAAGATTCTCATTAGTCACTAGAAAAATGCAAATCCAAATCATAGTGACATACAATTATATAACCAGTAGAATGACTAACCTTAAAAAGAATGACAAAATCAAATGTTGTCAAAAATGATAAACACTAGAACACATACATTTCTGAAGGAAAAGCAAAATTATAGAGTAACATTGGAAAACAGTTATACAGTTTCCTATAATGGTAAACTTACATTTACTACTCAACCCCAAAATATCACTCTTAGATTTTTTTACCCAAGAGAAATAAAAATATGTCCACCAAAACATTTATATTTGAATGCACACACAGCTTTATTCATAATAACCCCAAACTGAAAACATTCTAAACTGGTGTCAACTGGTGATGAACAGATATGGTAATTGCAGAATACCCATACAATGACACACTGTAAGTAAAATAAATGAATTACTGATGCATGCAATAATATGGATGAATCTCAAAAAAGTATCATGTAGAGCAAAAGAAGCCAGAAACAAAAGACTACATACTGTATGATTTCATTTATATGAAATTTTAGAAAAGGGAAAATAGTGGTGTTAGTCTGCTGGAAGTAGACCAGTGGTTACCATTGATTAGATGGGACAACCAGTTACAAAACTGCCTAGGGACAGACATTTTGGGAGTGATAAACATGTTCCAGATCTTGATTGTGATGGTGGCTATGTTGAATTATATTCTTAATTAGAGAATTTTATTATATTAAAATATATCTCAACAAGTTAGTTAAAAAAATATTGATGCTGTCTTAGCCCAATTTCTATTACTTATAATAGAATATCTGAAATTGGGTAATTTATAAAGACAATTCTGGGGGCTGGGAAGTCCAATACTTAGGAAGCCCATATAATGAGACCATTCCTGCTAGTGGGGACTCTCTGCAGAGTCCTGAGGCAGTGCAGAGCATCATATGGTATACTGGCTCAGATCTCTCTTCCTCTTCTTACTATGACACCAGCCCTGCTCCCATGATAAGCCATGAATCCATTAATCTATAAATGGATGAATTCATTCATGAGGGCAGTATTCATGACCCCATCACTTCTTATAGACTTTACCTTTCAATACTACCATGTTGAGGATTAAGTTTTAACATGAATTTTGAAGGAGACAAACATTCATACCCTAGTATTCTCCCTCTGACTCCTCAAAACTCAAGTCCCTCTTACATACAAATACATTCGCTCCAACCACTTATCCCCAAAGTCTTAACTCATTCCAGTACCAACTCAAAAGTCGGAAGTCCAGAGTTTCATCTGTGAGCCTGTGAAATCAAAACAAATTATCTGCTTCAAAGTTACAATGGTGGTACAGGTATAAGACAGACATTCCCATTTCCAAAGGGCTAAATAGACCAAAATAAAGAAGTAATACACCCAAGAAAGTTTTAAACCCAGCAAAGGTATTACTGCTTTCTTTTTGTCTATTTAGCTCTTCAAAAATGGGAATATCTGTCTTGTACCTGTACCATCATTGTATCTTCAGACTTTTGAGTTGGTACTAGAATGAGTGGCAGTCTCACTCCCATAACTCCACTAGGCACTGCCCTGGTGGAGACTCTCTCTGGCAGCTCCAACCCCATATTTCTTCTTGGCTTTGCTCTAGCGGGGACCCTCTGTGATGGCTCCATGCCTGTAAGAAGTCTCTGCCTGGGCCCCAGGCTTTCAAAGACATCCTTTGAAATCTGGGTGGAAGCTGTCAAGCCTCACTAGCTCTTTCTTTCTGCAAGTACGCAAAATTAGCAGCACTTGGGCACTGCCAAGGTTTACAACTTGTGCCTTCTGGAGTTGCAGCAGAAGCTGCACCTGGGCCACCTGAGCCTCAGCTAGGGCAGCCACAGAGCAAGGCACTGAGGTACAAAATAAGTCTCGAAGTGGCCCTGGGCTGTGTGCCTGGATTCTGCTGCCTGAAACCATCCTGTCCTCTTAGGCATCCAGGACTGTGAAGGAAGGGACAACCAGGAAAAACTCTGAAATGCCTTCAGGTTCCTTCTCATTGTCTTCAGGAATAGCACTCAGCAGACTTTGCTCTGATGCATGCTAATCCATTTAGCAAACAGTCCCTGGGCTACACTCTTGGTCTTCCCTCCTAACCATGCTCTTTACGTGATCAGGCTGAAAGTTTTCTAAATCTTTCCGCTCAGCTTTCCTTTTAATTATAAATTCTATCTTTAAATTATTTCCTTGCTCTCAAATCTCAACATAAGTGGGCAAAAGTAACCATGCAGCTCCTTTTATATTTTGTGCAGAATTTTTTTCTGCCAGACACTCTAGTTTATCACTCTCAGATTTGGCCTTTCACAAAAGCCTTAAGCACAATTACAGTCTAGTCAAGTGTATAGCAAGGATGGCTTTTATTCCTGTTTCCAATACCTTGTTCCTCAGTTTCACCAGAAACCTCATCCTTATCAGCATTCAGCATTCTGTCACAATCACTTAACCAATCTCTAAAGAGTTCTAAACTTTCCCTGGTCTTCAAAGCCTTCACCAGAATCTAGGCTTTTTCTAACTTCCAAGTTCTTCCAGCCTCTGCTCATTACCCAGTTTCAAAACTGTTTCCACATTTTCAGGTATTCATTATCAGTGACAACCCCACTTCTGGGTACCAATGTTCATCTTATTCCATTTTCTGTTGCTTATAACAGAATAACTGAAACTGGGTAATGTATAAAGACTTACAGTTCTGGAGACTGGAAAGTCCAAAGTCAAGAGACTGCATCTGGTAAGAATCTTCTTGCTAGTAGGGACTCTCTGCAGAGTCCCAAGGTGGCACAGGGCATCTAACAGTTGAGGAGCTGAGCATGCTAGCTCAGGTCTCTCTTCTCTTCTTATAAAGCCACTAGTCCCACTACTGTGATAACCCATGAATCCATTACCACATTAATCTTTTAATCCATGATCCAAATACCTCATAAAGGTCCACCTTTCAATAGTGCCACATTGGAAATTAAGTTTCAACATGAGTCTTGGAAGGGAAAAATACTCAAATGTAATTTTGACATGAAGTTTGAGCTTCGTGTTTTTATTTGTTTGTTTTTATTTTGTTGTAGAACACTCCAGTTTATTCTAACGAAAAACCAGGGTCATCAATTTTGCTGTAGGGAAATCAGTGCTCTCACTCTCATGCATGATTGGTGTGAATGTAAATTAGTGCTGTTTTCTAGGTAGTTCATGATAGATTGACTTTGATGCTGAGAATCCTCTGCTAGAAATTAATCTTTAAGATATAATCAAGCCGGGCTCGGTGGCTCAGCCTGTAATCCCACGCCTTTGGGAGGCTGAGGTGAGTAGATTGCCTGAGCCTGAGGGTTCGAGACCCGCCTGGGCAGGTGAGACCTCATCTCTACAATAAATCAAAAACTAGCCGGGTGTGGTAGCACCTGTCTGTAGTTCCAGCTACTGGAAGGCTGAGGCGGAAGGATTGCTGGAGCCCAGCAGGTCGAGGCTGCAGTGGCCGGGAGCGGTCACTGCACTCCAGCCTGGGCGACAGAGTGAGACTCCAACTCAAAAAAAAAAGATATAATCAAAGAACTATGCTAAAATGTATATGTATATTCAGCATAGCATTGGTTTATAAAACAAACAGGTAACAACTTATAATTCCATAAAAAGGAAATAGCTAAACTATGGTACTGTATATCCAAATGATATAATACTCTAAATTTTTTTAAATGTCACTATATATAGATCTAAATTTTTAGATGGAAAAATTTGTCCATAATATATTAAGTGAAGAAGTAGTTTATGAAAAACATATATATAATATCCCATTGATATGACATTTTAATATAGAAAGTAGATATTTTCCATGAATGTGTGAAATAGTCATCAAAATGTTAGCAAGTGGGAAAGATTTCACTTGTTTGTGGAAGGAACTCAGGTGACTTTTCTTCTTTATTTTAACACATGAATTTCGGACAACATGAAAGGATACTCATTATCAGATTAAAGTATAAATATCTTCATTTTAAATAAAGTAAAACATGAAAAACAAATCATTCACTAATTTAAGTCATTTATCAAATGTGCCAGAAACTTTGCTAGATGCTGGAGAGAGATGAGTGAATAAGAGCTTGCTTACTGAAGTTCAAATCTCATCTCTATAACACTGTGAATAAAAAGCCATGGTTATATATCTCCACTCTCTTACCTGTAAAAATGGATATGATCACATTGCCATATTTAGACAACTCATTCTGGCCTCCATATTTAGGAAGGTTTGCATTTCAGCGAGTGGGAGGCCAGTTAAGAGGCTCTTTTAATCTTCTAAGTAAAAGGCCTTAAGGCCCTGAGGTAAAGAAGACCATTGAGTATTTCTCTAATGAGACTTCTAATGTTTTTTTCCCTTCCCCTGGAAATAAATCCTGCATTTTCCTTTTAAATCACCAATAAAAATCTATGTTAGGTCATTGGTTTCCATATTTTGGTAATTGCTAGAGGCTCCATGCTTAGTTGAGGCTAGTATTAGGCAAGTGTTTCTGTTTAATGCTTTCTTGAAAACTTTTCTTTGGGCATCCGAAAAATATTTGAAGAATTTCCTATATTCAGTTTTTGAGATTAGTCCTCCAACTTTCTCTTTATTGGTTGGGCCTTTATAACAAATTGAAATATTTTAAATGCAGTGTTGCTCCAGCCCACATGTGTCACTATGTATTAGATTTGATTAATAGCATTGAAAAATTAATCTATTATTATAGTTGGGGTGTTTTAATTAGAAAATGGGAAAGCATTTTAAGGGCATGTTGTCTAAACGAATTTTATTTTCTTGTTAACAAACTGAATTAAGATTGAAGAAGTGACTTGAAATAGAAAATTGTTCTCTTTTAAGCAAATACAGGTTTTGGTACTGAAAATTAAAATTGTCCTGAAAAATTAGTTCAAAATAGCTTTAACACAGGTACCTCAGTTGCTACCTTATAAATGAAGTATAAAAACCACTTACTCCGTTATTGCCTCATAAATGAAGTATAAAAACCATTTGAGTTTTACCAGTTGCAAAAAAGTTTCTGGAAATCATTGAGGAGAAATGAATTATCACCATTTCTTACCAATAACACAAAAAAAGTGAGGAAAAGCATTAAAATAGACATAATGGTTTTGTGTTTTAATATTATTCCTTTGGCAACAATTAGTATGATGGTGCTTAGCAATGACTGAGAAATTTAAAATGCCTCCACATGTGCCTTGGATACTGTAGAATGGAGATATCTACATTTGGAGTGATTTCTTTGTGTGGACTATATTTCCTTTCAGCAAACATTTGTAGAATATTTACTGTATACTCTGCAATAAGTTTTGTGTGGAGAGAAAGAGGACTAAATAGAAACACAACACAGGCTTTACTTGGGAGGAACTCACTGTCTAGTGATAGAGCCAAGCATAAAATACAACGATCTATAATTACAAGGCAGAACTAAATGAAGACTGTATTTAATAATAACTGTGGATCATGAACTTCCTGAAGACAAAGGCTGCCTCTCTATTTTCAGCACTTTCAAAAGATTTATCATGGAGGGGATGCCCAGTCATTGACAATGAGTATTAGGGGATTTTAGATTACAAACTTTATGACAGCGAGGGTCAGGTTTTATGTATGTCTGTACTCCCAGTTCCTAGTACAGACTAGCCACATAGTAAGTTTTCAATTGTTAAATGAGCAAACTCTAAATAAGCGAGTGAATGAATGCTGCAAAGCTAGGAGATCTCAGAATTCAACCTGACTGAGATAATCCAGGGTAATGAGGGGAGTCTTTAAAAAAATCACGTCATAAGAGGCCAACAAATGTATGAAAAAATACTCAACATCACTAATCAACAGAGAAATTCCAATTAAAACCACCATAAAGTATCATCTTACACCAGTCAGAATGGCTATTAGTCAAAGGACAACAGACACAGACATGGATGTGAAGAAAAGGAAAAGCTCATACACAGTTGCTGGGGCTGTAAACTAGTTAAATCTCAATGGGAAATACTATGGAGAGTTCTCAGACAATTAAAAATAGAACTACCACATGGTCTAGCAATTCTACTACTAGGTAACTAGCCAAAAGACAAGAAATCATTATATTTTTAAAAACCTGTACTCATAAGTTCACTGCAGCACTATTCACAATGGCAAAATCATGGAACCAACGTAAGTGCCCATAAACAATTGACGGGGTAAAGAAAATGTAATATAGATACACCATGGAATATTATGCAGCCATAAAAAGACCAAAATCATGTCCTTTGCAGCAACAGGAATGGAGCTGAAGGTCGTCATTCTAAGTAAACTAACTCAGAAACAGAAAGCCAAACGCTGCATATTCTCCCACTTATGTGGGAGCTAACTCCACAAAGATGAAAATTACAGACATGGGATACTAAAAAGGGGAGGTAAAGAGGGAGGTTAGGCTTCAAAAGTTAGCTATCGGGCACAATGTTCACTACCTGGGAATGGGCCACCTGAAGACCAATCCCCACCAGTATGCAATATGGGTTTATGTAACAAACATGCACTTGTACCCCCTGAATCTAAAAATAAAATCAATACATATAAATATCACGTGTCATTTAAGGTGGGCCTTAAAGAATATACTCCAACTTATCTTCTTTTATGCAGTAACCTCTGCCCATCACTCTAGCTAGGTTGGTCTCCTCTGCTTCAGAGCTGGCCATTCAGAAGCCTGTTACAAGTCCTGTTTATATACCCTAAATGCAATCCGTTGATGAACAATGGGGAACCACAGAAGATTCTGGATCAGGGTACTGATGTGATATCTATAGTAGGATATTGCTTTAAGGGCTTTAACAATAAGCAAAATAAAAATGACTGAAACAAAACAGCTTCATTTTTTATCTTTAATGTAAAACTCTGAAGTGATAGATGACCTCAGGGGCATAGAAAGCTCTGCTCCACAAATTCATCCAGGTCCACAGACACCTTCTACTCTGCTCCACAAAGTCATCCAGGGACACAGGCACCTTCTATTTTGTTGTCCTTCTCTTCACTGAGGTGTTGACTTCATTATATGTAAAATCGACTCACCGCCATCTTATACATGTTCTTGCCCATGAAAGAAGAGAAAGAAGAGATGGAGTGCAAGTGGCATGGAGTGCAAACAGCATGATGTAGAAATTACACATATCTGCCGGGCTCGGTGGCTCAGTCTGTTATTCCAGCACTATGGGAGGCTGAGGTGAGTGGATTGCCTAGCCCACTGAGACCAGCCTGAGCAACTTGGCAAGACTTCATCTCTACAATAACTCAAAAATTAGCTGGGCATGGTAGCATGCATCCGTAGTTCAGGCTACTTGGAAGGCTGAGGTGGAAGGATCTCCAGGGCCCAGCAGGTCGACTCTGGGGTAGCCGTGAGTTTGCCACCATACTCTAGCCTGGGCGACAGAGTGATACTCCAACGCGAAAAGAAAAAAGAAAAGAAATTGCACATATCACGTCTACTCATATGTCTTTGAACAGAACCAGTCATATGCATTACCCATTGCAAGAGAAGCAGGAAAATGTAGCCTCTCATTGAACAGTCTAGTGCCCAACTAGAACTTTGAGGTTCTATTATGAAAAGGAAGAAGAGACACTGGGAAATAGTTAGTTGACTCTAGCATAGTTTTCTTTCCTTCCTTTCTGAACTGCTATAATATGACATTGGCCCTCTGATATGTGAATGTAGAACAAGGCAAATAAAACAGTGTGTGTTGAGAATGTGTGCTGGGGGAGAGCAGCACTGTTTCTTATGTGCCTAGAGTGTATTCATGCTATGTTAAGTGCCTCACATGTGCTTTCACAATCAATTTTCAGAAAAATAGGGAAAGGTAGATATTATTCCTAGTATAGTTAAGAAACCAAAGTTCAAAAAGTTCATGGCCACAAAACTACTAAGTAATAGAAACTGGATTTGTATTCAGTATATCTAACTCCAATTCCTCTTTACTACAGCATTTTCTACTTTACGTTATATTCTGGACTGACTGATAAATGTCTTTTTCTCCTTCTGGTATACACAAGTTAAAGTATTTTTTCTTCCAAATAATAATGATCCATGACTGCAAGAAAACTCAATCCGTACATTGTCTAATGCCTTGTCCTTGAATGACCTGAAAGTGAATATAATATGGTGTATCATGACTAATCAATATCTGAGAAAATGTGGCAATTTTAGCAAATACTAGATTTCCTATTCCAGGGACCACACAAGAAAGCCAAGTCTTCTGGGTTTTTTTATTTTTGAGGGGGGCGGGGGAGTGTTTGTTTTTGTTTTTTAATCAATTGAGAAAACATTCTGTTTGATTCCAAATTTCAAACGATTTGGAGAGTTACAAAAGTGCAAATGATTTCTAAATCATTCATGGGAATTCATATTTATATTGAATACACGCCAAGTGAAAATCCTCTTCATTTGACACTGAGCATCCTGATCTATTAAACAGGTCCCCTGATCACTCCCTCCATGGGGCCAGGATGCAATTTGCTAGCAAATTGGAATCAGAATTGGGTTTTTAAAGAGAACCTTCCCACAGTTGTAAACATCCTTAATTTTTACAGCAACACATTGACTTCAAACCGGACTCTTAATTATTGCAATATTTCCTTTAAAAGCCTGCATTGTAGATTCAGCGAGCTTTAGACATCTGCTTCAAATCCAGAAATTTCTTTCCTTTCTCAAAAAGGTTGCTCTCCTCCAATTAGCCTCACCAGAGCAGCAGGAGCAAGTAGAGCTCTGTGGATGGGGTTTCATGTTTACTGGGCACATTCCAGTCTCACCCGCCTTTTCCCACATGGGATCATAATAACCGCTTTGCCTGATGGGCCGGGACCAAGTGGTTTTTGAAGTACAAAAGGGATATGTCCTGAGTCTTTTTAAAAGATCCCCTTGCAAATCTTTGGTTTATCATAAATAAATGCAGTTTGCCTAAGACAATACATTCCTTGACATTTCTATTTTGAGTACTGGAAATAAACTTGAAGTATCAGGGAGAAATCTTTTGTTGACATCGTTGGTGTTGTGGAGGCCTATTTTTACACATCTAAAACACAGCCTTCTGGAGGCCACTTTGCTAGAGTTGGTGGTTGAAGGCAGCAACTGTTATTATCTAAAACCAAGAAGCAGTGGTACTGATGATGACCACTGATACTTAAACCTGTCTTTCATCCTCAATAATTTCAAAGCTCTCAATAAATGGGTTTACATTAAATGCCAAAGTGGTTAAATGAATTGTTCCAACTTAAGTCCACCCTCCCCAAGAAGCCTGTACTAAAACATCAGAAGTTGGGACTTCAGGAAAATGTAGGTTTAGATCTCAACTCTGTTACTTGATATGAATGAACTTAGATGAGACTTTGACCCTCTGGGCTCCGCTTACATCAGCTTTGGGACTCATTTTCCCCATCTGTAAAGTGAGTGGTATAGGGTTTTAAGGGTCAGTATGAATCTTGTCTCTTTCATTAATCCATCTCCAAGTTTAGAACCAATTATTCACAGATGGGCGAAAAACAACATTTCAATGTATCACTGATAACATGGGTTTGGAGAGTGAGATATGAGTCTAGCACAGCCAACTCGAGCTGTCCAGTGAGTGGTTCCAAGTATGGGTCTGGAGCTCAGGGGAGAAATCTGGGCTGAGCTGAAACAGGTTGTGGAAATTATCAGCTTGTATCTTGCAACTGAAGCTTTGAGTTGAGGAGATGACAGAGAGTGTATTCAGACTGAGAAAAGAAAAGGTAGTGATTCAGATAGGCAGAGTAGAGTGACCTGAGAAGGAGCCTGAGTCACAGCCAAGTCATAAGAACTCTCTCCCTATGGACCTGTCCTCACAGGGAGAGACCATTTTAAAGCAAACCTGCTTCCTCTGCTCAGCCTGCTGGCAGCCTTCTTAAGGCCCACTGCAGGAAACGCAACCGCTGAGCTTGTGGTTTGTTCAGGTCTGACATGTCATGCAGTATTGGAGCCAGTTATCAATTAGCTCGATGCTCCAAAAACTCTGAATAAAAGGGATTCCTACCCCATTCCCATTAACCCCCCCAAATTCCAGTGCAATAACAACGCTTCTCAATCATTTGTTTGGATTTCATTATGCACACAAATAAATCAGCTCTAACAGTCCCTCAAGAATAGCCCAAATCTTCAACCAGCCCTCTCCTCATCACCTTGGATTCAAGTCTTCTGTTTTTTTTCCTTACCTACTATAGCATTTCCTATCAATCCATCACTTACTGGCTGCATACTCTTTGGCAACTTCTAAGCTTCAGTTTCCTCCTCTGTAAAATGGAGATGATACCGCTGATGATTAACTTTAAGTACCTCTGATGATTAACTTCAAGTGAAACTGTCCAGAATAGTGCCTAAAATAATAGAAAAGTAATAACTCTGCTTTCTCCTTTGTCTATCCTCCCCTTTCCCTTTCCTTGTCTTCCTCTTTTCTTCTTTTCCCCCTCTTTTCCTCCCTCCCTTCCTCCCTTCCAAAATAAACAACAATTAAAAAGTGCCAAAGTACTATGGGCTAGAGAACACAAATTGAAAATACAAATGATCTCTGTCCTCTAGGAGCTCAGTCTTTGATGTGAAAGGGAAATTATTCGGCTAGGATGATGACAGCACTAAGGAGGCAGTAGAATGACTATGGTAACTGCCAATTCTGCCTGGGAATGTCAAGGAAGGCTGGAGGGTAGAGGTATGCTTTGAGCTTAACCTTGAAGTCTGAGGAAGCAAGGTCTGGGGAAGAGGGTCTTGCAGGCTGAAGGGGCATCATCAGCAAAGATTCTGGAGCCATGAAGATAGATGAAGACAGAATCTTGGCCCTAATGTCTATATAACCAATTGCTTATTTGTAGACATTCTTTGACGGAAAGGATGTGGGGGAAGAAGTCCCAGAAAAATTTGGAACACTCTTCCTAGCAAAAGCATGCCTGTATTTCTTTTTGATACAAATTAAAATGGAAATTGAGGTTTGGGCTGCTGCCTTCATGACATCACATTACAGTTTTGGGGAAAAACATATTATTAACTTTGTCTTTTCAAAGGGATAGATATTACCTTGTGTCCCTCCAAATCTTAAGTCTAAAATACCAATTGAATCTTAATATATTAAATGTTACCTTGGCAAAACATTCAACATCAGTCTCTCTAAATCTTCCATTTGCCCCAAGATGACTCCTTCAAAAGAAGGGCAAATAAACAGCAGCACTTTTGTTCATATGAGGAGGGACTTAAAAACACGTAGTTATCTTTTGGAGGGCAGGCCCCTTGTAGTACACCCAGAATTTGTTCCTTTCAAAGTTTTATCTGGAAGTTTTGGGAAGAATGCAGGGAAAAAATTTCGAGTTGTGGCAAACAGGTGACTGGTTCTGTCACCATAACAATGCACCTGCCCACAACATACTGAGTGCTTGCAGTTTTCGACCAAAAACGACAAGGCCCCCATGTCCCACCCTCCCTATTGACCCTGTATCACCCTGGGTGACT
Organism: Carlito syrichta; assembly: GCF_000164805.1. Classification (NCBI taxonomy): domain Eukaryota; kingdom Metazoa; phylum Chordata; class Mammalia; order Primates; family Tarsiidae; genus Carlito; species Carlito syrichta. The sequence continues at coordinate 17,545 of NW_007233332.1, read as the reverse complement.
TTTTTGCTGTTGTTTCCTCAGATGAAAAAAAGTCCTCAAAGAAAAACATTTTGCCAAGACAGAAGAGGTGAAACAAAAAATGACTGAAGCACTAGAAGGCATCAAAATTGACAAGTTCAAAATTGACAAGTTCAATCAAAATTGACAAGTTCAAAAACTGTTTTGAGCAGGGGAAAAAGTGTTTTGATAGGTGTATTGCATCAAACAGAGAGTACTTTGAAGGTGACTGAGGTTTAAACATGTAAGTATACATACACAATTTTTTTTTTGAGTTGGAGTCTTGCTCTATCACCCAGGCTGGAGTGCAGTGGCACACTCATGACCACCCCAGTGTTGACCTGCTGGGCTCTGGTGATCCTTCTGCCTCAGTCTTCCAAGTAGCTGGAACTACAGTTGTGCACTACCACGCCCGGCTAATTTATGTATTTATTTATTGTAGCCCGAGGTCTCACCGAGTCTCACAGGTCTTGAACCTATGGACTCAGGCAATCTACTTGCCTCGGCCTCCCAAAGTGCTGGGATTACAGGTGAGCCAACGAGTCTGACCCACAATTCTTTATGAATAAATTCCAGGGTTTTTTTTGCCCCGCCCCCCATATCTGCTCTTTAATGCTCACAGCAATGCTTACAAGTTGTTACTATTATTATCTCTATTATAAGCTAAGAAAACTGAAACTGAGAAACAATGAAATCTCTTTCCAGTTAGGGACAGAGCAACTAAACTCCAGAGGTCCCCTACTACCCCCACTATTTCACACTACCTCCCAAATGTCTCCACTGGCTACAACATTTAAAGGCCTTGATACCAAGAGCTGCCTTTGATTTTGCATGAAAATTCCAGTGACAATTTTTTTTTAATTGTAGAGATAAGGTCTTGCCAAGTTGCCTGGGCTGGTCTCAGAGCCGCAGGCTCAGGCAATCACTCGCCTCGGCCTCCCAAAGTGCTGGGATTACAGGCTGAGCCACCGAGCCCAGCCTTGACACTTCTTTCCAGTGATTAAACTGTATTATAGGAAAACTGGGTGCATGCAGCTTATCACCCTCACCACATAGCACCAGTCTGGTTATGCAGGTTCTAACTGAATCCAGCAGTTACAGCATATGCTGGGCCTCAGCACTACCTGATTGGAAAAACTGGAGAATTTCTACATGACTGAGCTATAATGCCATTTACAGGTTATTTAAGTCAAGCATCTTTTCACAGACAAGAAAACTAAGGCCTGAGGTTGGGGACAAGTTCCTTGGCCAGGGCAGTGTAGTGCTAAATGATACCACAAGGTGATCTTGGTCGTCTGACCTTAGGCTCAGGTGATCCTCTAGGGCTCCTTAGGATATGAGTGCTTTTTATTTTATTTGTTGATGGCTTCTTAATTTGTTACATTTTGATCAAGAAGTGCATCATGTATATATTAGTCATCTATCATATAAAATTATTCTAGGGTCAAACATGATAACTCATGCCTATAATTCCAGCACTTTGGGAGGCCAAGGTGGGAGCATCGCTTGAGGCCAGGAGGCTGGACAACATAGAGAGATCTCGTCTCTACAAAAACTGAAAAAATTAACCAGGCATGGTGGTGCATACTTGTAGTCCTAGCTACTCAGGAGGCTGAGACGCGAGGATCGCCTAAGTCCAGAAGACGGAGACCGCGGTGAGCCATGTCACTACACTTCAGCTAGGGCAACAGAGTAAGACCCTCAACTCAAAAAAAAAAAAAAAAATCCTAAAGCTTAGCAGCCTAAACAAATAATAAATGACGATTACTTCTCACAATTTCTGTTGGTCACATGTTAGTGAGCATCTTAGCTGCGTAGTTATGGCTTGAGAGCTCTTAGAAGATGGCTTCATGGGGGCTGGAGGATCCATTTACAAGGTTGCTGCCAAGTTACTCTTGGCTGTGGACAAGAGACCCGTTTCTCACCAGAAGACCTCTCTGTAAGGCTAAACGTCCTCATGGTATGGAAGGGATTCAAAACAGAGCAAGATGGAAGTTGCAATATCCTTTATGACCCAGTCTTGAAGTTGCACACCATCATTTCCCTGAGTGTGCTGTGTTGTATTGGTTACACAAGACAGCCCTATTCCAAGTGGGAACATGTCACACAAGAGCATGGACCTCAGATGCAAGAGCCACTGGAGCCTTCTTGTAGACTGCCTACTGTATGACTCATATTCCACTCACATGCAAAACACCCTTACTCTCTGCCCAGACTTCCAAAATCTTGTCCTATTATAGAATCAGCTCCACATCCAAGATCTCCTATCTAAACCAGGTCCAGGTTCAAGTAAACCTCCTTAGGCCTGGTTCCTGGAATGCAGCATCTCCAACATGGTTTCTTCTATTTAAGAACCAAAAACATCAGTTATCTCCCTCTACACATGCAACATATAACAGTGGGGCAGAAACAGAGTCACCACTATAGACACATGTGCTCAATAAAGTGGGAGGAAAAGGTACATGGGAGCCACTGATTCCAAGAAATCCTGAAATTCAGTCAGGCTCTTCCTGAAAGTTTCCTGACTGGGATTCAGTTCCATTACTACCCAAGGATGGTTCATCATGGCTCTTGGTTCCACCCTCTGAGCTCTTAATTCCACACGCTAAGTCATTCTTCCTTTTCCATGAAAGACAGCACATTTTTGCAACAGAGTACTTTTCATAGCCTGCTTCCTGCCTTTAGAAAGTTTGGATGCCCAAATACTTTTTGACATTTTATATTGTCTCCTTTTTTATCCAGGCTTGGCAATGTTTATACCAATTCAACTTGAGTAAAAACTTTGCAAGTCATCTATAAGTCAGTTTCTTGCCATGTGATCCTCAATAGAGCTGCTTGGATGACTTCACCAGACAGCAGTTAGCTTCCCCTAGAAAAAATGATTTAAAAGAGCAAGGTAAAAGACACAATGTCTATGATCAAACCTCAAAAGCCACATGCTGTGATTCCCACAATATTCTATTGGTTACAGAGCTCAGTTCTATTCAGCATTGGAGGAGATTATATGAAAGCATGAAAATCAGGAAGTAGAGATTAAGAGGGGTGATTTTAGGGGCTGGTTGCTATATGGTGTTAGGTCCTATGGAGCAAGGGGATAATATTTAATATCTCTTATGAAGTGAATGTGTCTCCCTAAATTTATATGTTGAAGCCCTAACTCCCAATTGACTGTATTTGGAGATAGGTCCTGTGGTGAGGTGATAAAGGTCAAATTAGGTCATAAGAACTTAAAGTCATAAGGAGCCTTAATCTGACAGGGCTGGTGGCCTTAAAAGAAGAGGAAGAGATACTAGAACTTGCTTGCTTTCCCTCCTTTTCTCTCTGCCGTGTGAGGACACAGAGAAAAGGTGGGCATTTACAAGCCAGGAAGAAAGCCTTCACCAGGAAATGAATTGGCTGGCATCTTGATCTTGGATTTCTCAGCCTCCAGAACTGTGAGAAAATAATTTTCTGTTGTTTAAGTCACTCAGTCTGTGGTATTTTATTATGGCAGCCTGAGTTGATGAATATAATATCTATTAAGTGTCTTATCTGTATAATTTCCAAATTCCCCAAGCATTTCTAGATTATTCCAGTATAATATTAAGTTTATTCTCTTTGTTAAATTACTTAACTGTTTAACTAAAAATAATACATTTTGTACACTTTAAGAGTATACACTACTAGTAACATCGTAAGTCAGAAAAAGTTTGTTGACAATCATGAGTCCTGATTTTCATTCTAGAAGAGAAGGTACCCAGAATGTATGTGTGTCCTTTCCAGTCAGACAGCAAACCCATCCAACTGAACCACACAGGTTTTGTTACAGAAGGTCCAGGATTACTCTGGCACATCTGAAGTTCTCCTTAGGTTACCCCTCACCATTATGTAGCCTATGCATTGCTCAACTCTAAGGTGCTTCATTGAGTTAAAGTTTATGTGAAGATAACCACACAGAGCTTATACAAGTGGCAGCTCCTAAAACTGAGCAGAGCACAACCTGCATAACCACATGCAGACATCTTAAACTCAGCACAAGACACTGCTCTTGCTTACAAGAAAGTCAACCAGATACCAGGGCTCTGCCATGACCCCTACCAGCTGAAGGCAGCTAATACCTTCAGAAGATGAATAGTATGTCCGTTCCCATTCCATTCTCCATGGATGAGGTTAAAGCATGGTTAAGAGGGGAAAACTTCTCCAGGTTTCTCATACCCATTGAGTTCTACATAGAGCCAGGGAGTTCTGTCTTCTGCAGCAGCTAAGGCTGAGTTTTCAAAGCATTGGTCAATCTCTGTCTTTGCTAATAAAGTTGCTGAAAGCTTACAGTTGGGCCTAGGCATGAGAAGTAGTCAGCTCTGGGAAGTTCCCCTTTTCTGCTCTTAACTTCCTTCTCCTAATAACTCCATTTCTTCCTTTTGCCTGGAAGTCTACAGCACTCTGTATTCACTCAGTCCTTGGAAAAGAACTGGATAAACTGACATGCTCCTAGAGCTGAATGATTAAGAGGAAAGGAGGAAGAATACACAAGGGAATCCAAAGAGAAAAACAAAGAAAGGAACAACTTTATGGAGGGGGATAGAAACAACCTTATTTACACTATCCTGGTGATGACAACAGGATGCACCCAACATGCAGATAGCTCCGCCCTAATTGCCTCTGCCAGTGTGTGTTTCACTTCCAATACCTTTGTTCTTGGACCACAAAATATGTTAATTTCCAAAATGCATCTCAATGTTGCTAGGTTCCACCTCCCTTTCCCATAGGTACCAATTATTTTTGATAGTATTTGCCATTTCAACATATGTCTGGAGCTCTCTGAACCACTGAGAGAGTGTTGAGGTTAAGGGTAGAAAACAGGTTTTTATCTTGCAGCCCAATTGTGAATGAGTGGTAGCAGCTCCCTGGAGTGCTATTTGACCAGAATCCAGATGCTTTAGCTAGGAGGGCTTGTTTCCATATTCCAAAAACAATGTGCATTTCTTAACTCTTAGCAGAAGTGTGTTGGCAGTTAAGCAGTCATGTTTAGATCAATACTGGTCATTACCTCTCTGAGTGTCCTTAAACTTCCCATTGAGGAAAATGCCATGGCTCATGAGAAATTGGGCCAGTAAAGGTCTGTGGTAGAGGAGGAATTTGGCTGAGCTCCTGTGATACTTAGAACTGTCTGGAGCTGCTGGAGTACTGGGGTACAGATTGCAATGACAGGACATAATCCCTAACCCTCAAGGAGTTCTTAGTCCAATAGGGTAAATAGCTATGTAAACATATAGTGACAGCGGGCTTGGTGGCTCAGCCTGTCATCCCAGCACTTTGGGAGGTTGAAGCAAGTGGATTGCCTGAGGTCGCAGGTTTGAGGCCAACCCGGGCAACTTGGCGAGACCTCATCTCTACAATAAATCAAAAAAACTAGCCAGGTGTGGTAGCATTCTTTTTTTTTATTTTAAAGATGTGAGGTACAATTCAGGGTTAGGCTACTTGGAAGGCTGAGGCGGAAGGATCGCCAGAGCCCAGCAGGTCGATACTGGGGTGGTCGTGAACATGCCACTGCACTCCAGCCTGGGCGACGGAATGAGACTCCAACTCAATAAATAAAAACATATATACATACATACATATATATATAACATACATATATACACTATATATATATGTATATATATATATAGTGACTATGTACATATATATATATAGTGACAACAGGATAGTGAAAGCTATGGTGTGGTAGACAGACAAGAATGAGATTCGTTCTTCCTATGGTTTAGGAACTGAGTCATGAGAGTTATATGGAGCAAGGCTGTGTGTAGAATAGGATGGATTTTGAATTACAGAAGGAAAGGGAACATTTTGAACAAAGGTCTGAAACCAAATAGGGCAACGGTGTGCACTGGGAATGTTGGTGGTGTGGCAGGAGGTGATGGGAGCTTAGGTTTGGGGCCAGGCCATGGAGAGCTTGGTTCACCAGCTTAGGAAACGGGGATGTTTCGACAATAGCAGTGATTGGGTCGCATAAGTGCTTTAGAAAATTTACCCTGCAGGATAGGATTGGACAGAAGATGGCTGGTTGGAAGCAAGCAGGAAGGTTAGGAAACTGTCATGGTAGCTGGGCAACAAATGATGGAGGATGAAAGAAAGTTCACAGGAGTCGAGGCAGACAGAAGGCAACAAGTGGAATATTTAGGTGATGGACTCCAGAGAACAATTTGATGATCTGGAGAGAAGTGTATCAATGGGTAATGAGAGAGCAAGAAATCTCCAGGATGAATCTGAGACTAGAATGTGCACTACGATGATTCTCTGAATAAAGGAAAGGAGGGAAGGAGGAGCACACCACAAGGAGGAAGTATGGGGTTTGGACCTCATGGAAGCAGGAGAGGTAGAAAGAAAGGCTGGCTCCTCCTGCAGCCAGGGATCTGTGGTTATCTGCAGTTTCTCAGGGCCTGGCACAAATATAGTGTTGTCATTCCAATGGGACTTTGCACTGCTCTCTGGTCACATTAGTGTCCCCGTTAGATCATGTTTTTTTCTAAACATTTATGATCATGTACATCTATCAGTTTATAAAATGAATTTTGACCATGTGTCTCCCCAAATATTTATATATTTATTTTCATAAATAGCACTCATCTAACTTGTTAATCTGTTGTAAGTTTGTTGTATGTGTCATAAACCATAGGTCAAGTTAAAACTTTAAAAAGAAGATGCTCTAAATCATGGAAACAACCATGCTGCCCATCGAAGCTGGACTGTATTAAGAAATGTGGTACATATGTACAATGGAATATTATGCAGCCATAAAGAAAAACAAACATATGGACTTCGCAGCAACTTGGATGGATTTAGAGTCAATCATACTCAGTGATCTATCACAGAAACAAAGAACAGAGTACCATATGTTATCACTCATAAGCGGGCTCTGACCAATTATTGTAATACTACAAGAAAGAGATTGGCGGTAGTGGGAAACTGCCAGAAAGGGGGGGGTGGATTGGCAGTTGAGGGAAACTGCCAGGGCAGGGAGGGACACACCTCATCAACAAGGGTACCTGCATAATGAGCATGTGTATACCTAACCCTGAATTGTACCCCACGTCTTTAAAATAAAAAAAAAGAATGCTCTAATATTTTCCCATATGCCTAAAGACCATTTTGTGCAATTTCAGTGTACATCTCTGATATTAGACCAAACAATAAATATTGACCTAATGAATTTATCTAATATAATTGTTTGTGCTTTAAGGGGGTAAATCATTTTTGTAAACCATTAAGTGTTTAAAATAGAGAAGACTGAGGCAATAGCAAGAAGGTAAGCAAGAGTCTCCAGGGCCTGCTGCTCTTAGAGTGAGAGCTCTGTGGTGGGGTCTCACTAGTACCCATTTTGACTGGTTGGGCAAAGAGAGGGGCTAGAGGGCCAGCCTCAGGTAACTTTTCTCCTTAGTTTGGGATAAAAGATAGACTTCCTAACCCTCTATCATTTCATCTCCACAATTAAAAGGTCTCCCTGTAAATGAACATCTCAGCCAGAGTAGGCAACACTAGTCCCTCAGAGACCAAATGTAGGTATTTCTGCTTCTTAATCAGAAAATCATTGTACTTTGGGATTTAGAGGAAACACCAGATTTGTCTGAATTCCATTAAAAAAAATACTTGGGTTCCATTTTTTTTTTCTTAGACCAGTTTCCATGTTAACATGGTAGAGGTGTTTGAGTGGCAGTCTGCATATACTTCTTTGGTTCAGAGAGTCCTAGTTTGCCCTAGTTTAAGTCCTACTTTATAACCACGTCACCTTAAGAAATCTGCTTAGCTCTTTGAACCAGTTTCTAAAAATAGACAAATACTACTCTCCTGGTAGAGTTTGGTGGGGAATAAATGAAAGAACAGACATAGGCATCTAGCACCATTCATTGGTACATAGCAGACATTCAATAGTCAACACAAATAACAGCTTCATATCATGTGTGTCTTCCACATTGATACACAAGACTACCTTAGAAAGATGACTTCCATATCCCTTAGCAAATGTATTCTTAGGAGTCTTGGTAAAGACAATATCATTGTGGGGGAGGATTGGAAAATAAGATTAAATCAAAAAGACCAAATTGCTTGAACTCTAGATTATCACTACTGTTTGTTTTGTGGAGGAGGGGTGGGGACGCATCCATGTTTAGGGGCAGTTAGAAAATGTATGCAAAGGGTGCTCCTTAAGTCACCACAAGGCCACGTTGCTTCAGCTCTCACGCCTGGCAGTCCCTCGATAACACTGATATTTTATCAGTGTGAGCTCAGTTTTTCCTTTGGTTAAACTTCCCCTTTACCACGTTGAGCAAAGCCATTGTCCTCAGATGGAAGAATTATGTGGTGGGGGAAACCACTTATTTGAGAAAGTTGATTGTGGCCAATTTATTCCTGGCCCCAAAGCAAAGGCAAAGGCAAAGTGTCTCTCTGAAGAAAGAAATAGTTCTCATGAATCATGAATCATGTTTTTGGTGTGTCAAGGGCAGTTGACTGAGGGAAGATGCCAGTTCTCTGCACTACAGGATGCCAGAGCTCATAACTCATTCTGAGGCCACAGGGTCTGTCTGTCCTGTGGGACCATTCAGAAGCAGGGAAGTCAGCCAGGCCTCAGCCTCATGGTTTGTGGCTTCTGTTTGGAGTGCCTGCAGTTTGGATCCACTCAAAGATTAGACCTAGAACCTCGGGGGCCAGTGGCTGACCCATCAATTTTATTAACCAAATCAAAACTTTAGATAGTAGGAAGAAAGTCTTAATTCATCTAAGACCTTCTCATACTCTGTGCACCTGGGACAGGGCTTAGACTAAAGTCTTTGCTCATTTTGGTGGCATTTGCCTGAGACTGGGGAAGAGAGTTTAAACTTTGTGAATCTAGACCTCTCCCAGCTTATAGGGTTGGCCTCAAGCAGAGCCTGAGCTGGTTTTACACTTTGAGTTCAAGGGTGTGTTCACAGCATTTAACACACCACTACTCCCAATATACAGAGAATTTCATCCTCTTCCCAGAGAAAAACACAATCCTAAAAAATGGGTCACAATATACCCTGGTGATTGAGAGTATAATCTTATGATTCAAACAGACCAGGCTTTATTTTCTGTCCTCATCATGTATAGTAGATACTGTGACAAGATATTTCCCTTCTCTAACTCTAGGTTTCTTCATTTATAAAGTGAAGATAATATTGGGACTTTGCTAGCTCATAAAATTATAATGAACATTTCATGAAATAAATGCATGAGAAACAGCACAATTCCTGGCACACAGTTAGCCTTAGGAAGCACTAGTATGTATGTTACCTTTGTGCCCTGCACCTGTGGAATACAGCTCCACCTCACTTGACTGACAAGCTGAGTGTGTCCATAGGACAGGGTTCAGGTTTGGAGGATACCCCAAGCCAGGTCCCGTGATGAGGAAAAATGGGCTTGTCCACCCTATATAAGACTCCAGGAAACTCAAAGACAACTCTTTCATTCAACTAACTGAAGAGTTGAATCTACTCAGGTATCCCCACTTTTTAACCAGGAAGTTTCCTCCAAACTCCTGAGTCAAGCATCTCCTACCTGGGATGTATAGTTCCTAAATGTTTCTCCTTTAGAGAATTTTCTCTGAATGTGAAAATCATGTTGATTTGCCTATCCTCCATCTTACCGATCCCAGGCTCTGAGTGCAGGAATCAAAAAAGATTCATATTCATTCATACATATTCATCCCCTAACACAGAGCATAAAACATTACAACTCAATTTCTGAACAAATGCTGAGACACCATCATTTCTGAATGTATCTGCTATGAACTATTCCCTACCAACTAATTCCTCAGACCAGCAAGTTACTCCTCCTTGAAAAATGAACCTCTTTCTTTCTTACATTCTTAAGGCTTCTTTCCATCCCGTATTTCTTTTTTTCTTTTTTTTTTTTGAGTTGGAGTCTCACTTTGTCACCCAAGCTGGAGTACAGTAGCACACTTATGGCCACCCCCGCGTCGAACTGCTGTGCTCATGCGATCCTTCTACCTCAGCCTTCCAAATAGCTGGAACAACAGGCACACACTACCACTCCTGGCTAAGTTTTTGATTTATCTTAGAGCCAAAGTCTCACCACATTGCCCAGGCTGGTCTTGAACCCACGGGCTCAGACAATCCACTTGCCTCGGCCTCCCAAAGTGCTGGGATTACAGGATGAGCCACAGAGCCTGGCCCAGCCCATCTTTCTGTTCTGTCCTGCCCTTTTCCCAGAATGAGTAACTAAGGCTGCAGGCAAATCAGACTTTTGAAGACCAAAGTAGTTTCCAAAGTTGCAGAAAGGAGAAATAATCCCCTGAGGTGCTTGTGAAGCAAACCATAAAGTCCCAAAGGACCACCAGGAAGCTCCACACTCGGGTTTGCCAGGTGCCGCAGACAAAGGGAGGCAGGAAGAAGGGAGTGGGGAGTGAGGGAAGCCTGGTGCTAAAATGATTGGTTTGGCTGAATATCAAAACGTGATACATCTGAACCTCCAGTATCCACCCAGACCTTAAATAACCTAGTGGGATACCACAGGGTTTTTAAATTTTGTTTTGTTTTGTTTTGTTTTGTTTTAGAGGAAGCAAAATGCTGAGCTGTAGATCAGACCCTGGATACAGGAGAGGAAGGGTATGAAATGCTGAAGTCTTCTTCAGCTGAAAACAAGAGGATTAAGAGGAAATAAATACACTGACTGTTAGAGCTCCAATCTTTTCAAAAACACTGGCAAGCCAGGCATGCGCTCCTCAGGGAAATAAAAGTGTATACCAAGGAAAGAGAAGATATAAGATCCAAGAAATGGTGATTCAACAAAGAGCACCAGGATGGCAATTGTGCCAGGAGATAGTAAGTTGGAGCAGAAAGCTGAGGAACCCAGGAAAGAGTTCTCAGAGAAGAAAAGGAACTGATGCATTACATGATAGTCTTGACATTTTCAAAGTAATGTTCATAGACATTTGATACATTGAATAGAGTCTGGCAAAGCTTGAGGATAGGTGAACATCTGGACTGGTAAATACAATTATTACTAATGCCAGATCTTTAACAGGTTGTACAAAAAAAGAGAGCATTTTCAAGGTTCATCACTTGGACCTAGAGTAAACAACATTTACTTGATCATAACAATGTAAAAAATACCGATTTTACTAAAATTTTAATGCTACAATTTTGAAAGACTAGAGTAGGATTTAGCAGATATAAACCATAAAGGGCATGGCAGTAAATATTTTAGGTTTTGTGTGCCACATACAGTTTCTGTAGATATTTTTTATTTTGTTTTTGTTTATAATGCTTTAAAAACGTAAAACTATTCTTATCTCGGGCATCACAGAAAAACATGCAGCTGACTGTATTTGGCCTGTGGGCTGTAGTGTGCAGACCCCAGGAATCAAGGAAAGAGAAGAGTATGGATGAATAGTGGTGGTTAGGGGGTGGGAATAAGATACTAAATCCTCACTTTCCAGTTGAGGACCAGGCACGGTGGCTCATGCCTATAATCCCAGCACTTTGGGAGGCTGAAACAAGAGGATGGCTTGAGCCCAGGAGTTTGAGACCAGATGTCTAAATATGTTTTTAGAAAAAAATAAGTGTATTATTTAAAGACAAGGAGCTAAATCCAAAAGAAATAGTTAGAAGATTTGTAAGAATTGTCTCTGAGACTTGAGACTAGGAATTAGGGAAGGGAAAATTGCTATTCTTTTTTTTTTCATCATAATCATATAAACACTAATTGATTTTTGTTAAACTATATGCATATCAATTTCAAGTAACACAAATTAAAACAACAGAAAATATTTACAGTCTGCTCTGTTCTACTGCTACCTCCAAAGCACTGTTTCTTCTTCCCATTTTGGACCAACATTCGAGCAATGTGGTTTCATGCTGCTCATCTGAGGATTCTAGTCAGTCAATCCAGGTACCCCTGAGTCTATCTAGAAACTGCAATGTTCAGGAGTCTAACCTAAACCCATCACCAAATGCCATTTCCCTAATAACAGTCATTGAAAAGGGTCATATATCTAAGTTGGCCCCATAGAGAAGGTTTTATGGTTTGAGGAGTGGTACAGACAAGAAAGTGAGTCACCTCATTTGTCATTGGCAATCATTTGAGTCCAACAAAGGCTTCAGGCTGGAACTGAGGCTGTGGTCAGTATATCAGAGAGTTGGGTCCTCAATGACGTATTTAAACAGTTGTATAAACCAAACCTGATACCCCGCCAGCTGTTATGTGTTCTCCTCCAGATTTAGAGTTCCTTAAAGTTTCCTATTGATCTCAATATTCCCAGTGCCTACTATTAGCTGCTGTTATTTTTGAGTAAATGAATGACCCTACCACAGAACAGAAAAGAAAAAATGATAACAGTAGCCCTAAAGAACAAAAAGGTGCAAGTTTAACTAACAATACCTCTCCCCACGCCCAGCAGAGGACACTTCATTTAACTGCTTTCCGACTCACCCCTCACCAAGTCCAGGCTCCTAGTTGGAACACTTGACCTCTCTTCTTCAGCCCCCAAGTCCACTCTGCCCTGTGACCTGGGCTAAGCAGGCCAAAGGAATTTAAGAAGAAAAGTCAATTGCTCCTTTTCTGGTCTATAAACTTTATTTTTCATAAAAAATCCTCAAGGACCAAAAGAAGCTTTGAAAGAATAAAAAGCTTAGGTCAATCAAGAGCTACCCTTAAAGACAGGCATTTTGGTTCTCTCCTGCTGCTGTTTGCTTCATGGAAGACTCTGACTTATTTCCTATTTATTCCCAGGCTGAACAAGAATAATGATCTTAGATTCAGATCCTTGGCAAGTTTCCTCGCATCCTCACAAGTGTGCCAGGTTTGTCTATTTCTACAGTCCATGGCTATGTGAACACATAGATGAGATGACTCCTGAAAGAAATGACTCAAAAAAGGCACTTCTATTCAAAAAAGTGACTTTTCACTTGAGCCTTTCAATATAGGGCAAACTTTCAGGTAAACAGAAAGTATTGTTCTCAGACTGCTGGTTATGCTGACCTGGATGCATCATTTGCTGTGTTCCTGGCACCGAAGACAGAGCTCCAAGTGGGAAATTGATAAATAGAAGTCGTAGAAGTCCAGGACCCAGATTTGGGTCTTGTCGCCAAAGCTGAGAAAGCTCAGAGTTGAGAGATGTACCAGCTCTTTCCTGTGAGAAATGTCTCAGATTTGGTGGCCACAGGAACTTTCCAACGGGCATTTCTTATGAAGAAATTCAGTCTAAGATTGGTTCCTGAATGCAAAAAAGTATAGTTGAAAAGTAGGTGAATGTAAAATCATTTTAATTTGACTTTAGAACTATCTCTACATATTCATGATTCATTTTCACAGAGTTTTCTTTGGAAAAACTTCATGCTTGTTTCCAAGCACTGAGCACTATAGTGATATTGTTTACATAAACAATGGGTGTTAGGAACTGAATTATGTCCCCCAAATTTATAACTTGAAACCCTAACCCACAATGTGACTGTATTTGAAGATAAGGCCTTTGAGGAGATAATTAAGCTTCAATGAGACTATAAAAGTGGAACCCTAGTTCAAAGGATTTTTGCTCTTATCAGAAGAGGGAAGACAACAAGGATGCCATGCACAGAGAAAAGGCCCATTGAGAACACTGAGAAGATGGTTTTCTGTAAGCCAAGGGGAGAGGCCTCACCAGAATATAACCAACCCTACTGGTACCTTGACCATAAAGTTCTAGCCTCCAGAAATGTGAGAAAGTCATTTTCTATAGTTTAAGCCACCCAGTCTGTGGTATTTTGTTATGGCCGCCCAAGCTGACTAATACACTGGGGCTTATCATACACAAAGTTGATTCCTATATGTTAATTCAATCTGTTCCTTATAATAGTCCTGAAAAAGGGATATTATTATTATCCTAATTTTACAAAATAGATAGCTGAGACTGAGGGGATTGATACAGATCCCCACAGATGCAGGCCTCTTTCAGACCGAGAGGATAATGAAGTACTTAAAGATCCTTCCTCATCTCCACTCCACTTGTAAATGGCTTCTCAACTGGCTTCCCCTGGTATCTGGGCCTTCATGTGAGTGCAGCCTATTTAGATTAAGACACTGAGACTCTGGAAGACCTCTAAGAAAGGACCAATGCTTTCTCTGGGTGGGCAAATGCATAAATGTACTTGCCTTCCTCTAACACAGGAGCCTGCATTTGTTTATTTTGCACTCTCTAGAAAGCTGAACTCATCTTTTTTTTTCTTTTTTTTTTTTGAGTTGGAGTCTCACTCTGTCGCCCAGACTGGAGTGCAGTGGCCGCTCCCGGCCACCACAGCCTCAACCTGCTGAGCTCCGGTGATCCTTCTGCCTCAGCCTACCAAGTAGCTGCAACTACAGGTGTGCTACCACGCCCAGTTAATTTTTTTTTATTTATTGTAGAGATGAGGTCTCGCCAAGTTGCCCACGCAGGTCTCGAACCCACAGGCTCAGGCAATTCACTCACCTCAGCCTCCCAAAGGCTCAAGATTACAGGCTGAGCCACCGAACCTGGCTTGAACTCATCTTAAAAGCAGAGGTCATGACTATTTCTTGCCAGTGAAGGGGACCCAGGAAAAAGTTTTCAGAGGAAGAATTAGGGAGTGATTCAAATAGGAAGAGGCTAAGGAAAGAAAATGAGAAAGCAGCAGAGAAAGGCCTGGAGGAGTTATGCTGTGGGTGTTCTGCCCAACAAGAAATAACAGATTTCCTTCTCTTGAAACTGTATAAATAGAAATAATTCTTAGAACTGGATTAAGTTGGCAAATATGAGGCAGCTAGTGTGAATTTCTCCTACAAAGTAAATGAAGATAGAGAGAGTTTCCTCAGCACCCAAAGAAAAACAAGTCCAGCAGCATGCCCCACGACTCTTCAAAGAAGCAATAATAACCACAGAATGCAAAGAAGAGAAAAATCCATCAACCTGGGCTGGAATTAGCCAAACTCTTGCCTGCACCAAACAGTTCACCGGCAGCCTCTACACACAGTGGGGAAGGAGAGTGGAAATTCAGTTCTATGCTCCCACAGTGGACTTGGAGAGCTCCCTGAGCCTTGAGGGACTCCAGTCCCTCAGGGAAAAATGCCTTACCACAGCTGTGCTCTGCTGAAGCCCACATGTAGTGGTGCAGAAAAAAAGAAAAGCCTTGAGCAGCACCACCTGCCATTTCCCAGGAACTCAACCCTTGTGGGTAGATTGGCTGTTTTCTAGCCAGCCTAACAAGAAACAGGCCCCAAAATCAAACTCCTTGGCTGCAGACAGTTCCTGCCTGGGGAGAGTTGCCTTGAGAACACCTGAGGCCCTTAGGCTGGCTGCACTTTGATACTGGAAGGCAGATTGCCTGAGGCTAAAGTCCTCACCTTATAGTCTTTATAGTCATTACCATAGTATTACCTCTCACCCTTCTTTTCCTACCCTGCACAGCAGAGTTACACCAGTGGCCTGGGGCTTTCTTCTAATCCCCACTGGGGTAGCCAAGAGTTCACTCTTGTAGCATGCTCAAGATAAGTCTCTCCATCCCCCACATGCCCCTCAAAGGCTCAAAACAGACCTAGAACTTGGCAATCCCCAGAGCTTTGCCCTCATCCTAGGCTGGATGGGCACTTCCTTGGAGCAACACACACCAAGGAAAAAGCCCACTGCCAACATCACAGCTGGCATTCTCCAACAAGTGCCACCTCCTGACCAGAGGTCAACATTACAGACCACCATGTTGGATATAATACCTCAACTTTGGGGGTTCGGGGGCAAGATGGCGACCTGGCAACCCGGTGTCTGAAGCCCTCTGCAAGGGAGATCTGCAGTGGGTCTCTGACTCTCGCCCCTGGGAGGCTGGGGACCCCAGCATCGCAGCCTACTCCTCAAACAGAGCTCGGCCATCGCTATCACTGGAACATCGCAAGGACTGGACATTTTTACTGCATCGTCCTCTCCCGCTGCTGCCGCAGCCCCTCCCCCCACCAGCGCTCCCACCGCCGCCGCCGCCGCCGCCGCCGCCGCGCCCGCCACGGCCTCTGGCACGGGTAGCTCATCACAACCTTGGCCGGAGGAGATCCACATCAAACCGCTTCATGGAAGATCTGCTGGGATCGCTGCCACCGCTCCTGCGACGGAGACTGTCCTGCCCACCCGGCGCGGGGCTCCTGTTGCCTGCTCGGAGGCAGGCAGCCATCTTGTTCCTGTCCGGCCCCACCCCCTCTGGGGCGAGCAGATGAGATAGCACCACCTGCTGGCGATTCAAGGTAACAACACCGAAACGGGAGAGACAAGCTTCATAAAGACATAGACTAAACTTCTGAACCGAGGTTATTCTGAACTGTCCTTCACAGCAGATCAGGGGAACTGACCCTAACTGCAAACTAATTTACCAGCTTGAAAAAAAAAAAACAAAAAAAAAAACGAGAAATCAGACCTGAAAGGACATTGGACTTAAACGAAATGTCTCAGAGTGTGCTTCATTGATTCTATTAGTTTAATGACTTAATTCTATTCCTACTGTATTGTTCCCTTTTTTCTCTTTTCCCTTTCCTTTTCTTCTCTTTTATTCTGTCTGTGAACCAGGTCTTTGTATAGAGGAACAGCACACTAATAAGATGGTTGGATAGCTGGTATGCTAGCATCACTATATGTTTTATTTTTGTTTGTATGAGAGTTGGTTCGACTGTAGCGGTGGTCTATTGTTTTTATCTGTTTCAGTATAGGCCTCTCTCTCTATTTGTTGGCACACTCGTTTGTTTCCCCCTTTACTCCTCTATCTCTCCACTCCCCTTTTCAACCCACTATCTGCTCCATTCTTTCCCCTCTGCTAACCACATTTTATTTCAGGGAGTAAACCTACAGCCCCACTGCCCTGGAAAGATCCAGGGCAGTGGGAAAGTGGGTTCCACATTATCCACACGCCTGTCAGCGAATACCAGGACCTGCAGACAGATTTTGAATCACAGCTCTCCCCTTAAGTACATCTCAAAACTGCAAAAAGGACCACCTCCAACCTACAGTGCAACTTCAGAATTGAACAAAGTAAGAGGACGTACATAAAGAATAGGAGATTGAACAAACAGAAGTAAAACCAATCCCTTTACCCCTGAATAACAGAATTAAAGAAGACGGTGACGTGGAGGGAAGGAAAAAGTAAGGAGGGGGGAAAAACCGCACAAATGAAGAAAAACCAAAAGAAGAATATAGGTCTTACACAGACCCCTGGGAGATCAGACAATGAGAAAACAGATTCTGGAACACAGACAATGAAGAGTCCCCAGAATGACTGGCTACATGCAACAAACCCAGACATCAAGACATTAATGGAGAGAATTAAAAAAATTGAGGAGAGACAAGAGGAAAATAGGAAGGAGTTGTTGTCAGAAATGACAGCAGTAAAGAATACTGTGATGGAAATGAACAACAGACTAATAAGCATGGAAAGCAGAATCAGCCAAGCCGAAGAAAGAATCTCAGAGCTTGAAGACCAAAACACAGAACTAACCCAAACTGTCAAAAGCATAGAAAAGAAGCTCAAAAGACAGAACAAACCTGCAAGAGATGAATGATCACTTCAAGAGA